>NW_025963583.1:0-300000 GCF_910591885.1 Bombus terrestris | reverse complement strand
ACAACGTGGGACAACGTGGGACAACGTGGGACAACGTGGGACAACGTGGGACAACGTGGGACAACGTGGGACATCGTGGGACAACGTGGGACAACGTGGGACACCGTTGGACAACGTGGGACACCGTTGGACATCGTTGGACACCGTGGGACAACGTGGGACACCGTTGGACATCGTTGGACACCGTGGGACAACGTGGGACAACGTGGGACAACTTGGGACACCGTTGGACACCGTTGGACACCGTTGGACACCGTTGGACAACGTGGGACAACGTGGGACACCGTTGGACACCGTTGGACACCGTTGGACACCGTTGGACATCGTTGGACACCGTGGGACAACGTGGGACAACGTGGGACAACGTGGGAAACCATGGAACAACGTGGGACAACGTGGGACACCGTTGGACATCGTTGGACAACGTGGGACAACGTGGGACAACGTGGGACAACGTGGGACAACGTGGGACAACGTGGGACAACGTGGGACACCGTTGGACATCGTTGGACAACGTGGGACAACGTGGGACAACGTGGGACAACGTGGGACAACGTGGGACAACGTGGGACAACGTGGGACAACGTGGGACAACGTGGGACAACGTGGGACAACGTGGGACAACGTGGGACAACGTGGGACAACGTGGGACAACGTGGGACAACGTGGGACAACGTGGGACAACGTGGGACACCGTTGGACACCGTGGGACACCGTTGGACACCGTTGGACATCGTTGGACACCGTGGGACAACGTGGGACAACGTGGGACAACGTGGGACAACGTGGGACAACGTGGGACAACGTGGGACACCGTTGGACACCGTGGGACACCGTTGGACACCGTTGGACATCGTTGGACACCGTGGGACAACGTGGGACAACGTGGGACAACGTGGGACAACGTGGGACAACGTGGGACAACGTGGGACAACGTGGGACAACGTGGGACAACGTGGGACAACGTGGGACAACGTGGGACAACGTGGGACAACGTGGGACATCGTGGGACAACGTGGGACAACGTGGGACAACGTGGGACAACGTGGGACACCGTTGGACAACGTGGGACACCGTTGGACATCGTTGGACACCGTGGGACAACGTGGGACAACGTGGGACCACGTGGGACAACGTGGGACAACGTGGGACAACGTGGGACAACGTGGGACATCGTGGGACAACGTGGGACAACGTGGGACAACGTGGGACAACGTGGGACAACGTGGGACACCGTTGGACACCGTTGGACACCGTTGGACACCGTTGGACATCGTTGGACACCGTTGGACATCGTTGGACACCGTGGGACAACGTGGGACAACGTGGGACAACGTGGGAAACCATGGAACAACGTGGGACAACGTGGGACACCGTTGGACATCGTTGGACATGTTTGGACACCGTGGGACAACGTGGGACAACGTGGGACACCGTTGGACATCGCTGGACACCGTTGGACATCGTTGGACACCGTGGGACAACGTGGGACAACGTGGGACAACGTGGGTCAACGTGGGACATCGTGGGACAACGTGGGACAACGTGGGACAACGTGGGACAACGTGGGACAACGTGGGACACCGTTGGACACCGTTGGACACCGTTGGACACCGTTGGACATCGTTGGACACCGTGGGACAACGTGGGACAACGTGGGAAACCATGGAACAACGTGGGACAACGTGGGACACCGTTGGACATCGTTGGACATCGTTGGACACCGTGGGACAACGTGGGACAACGTGGGAAAATGTGGGACAACGTGGGACACCGTTTGGACATCGCTGGACACCGTTGGACATCGTTGGACACCGTGGGACAACGTGGGACAACGTGGGACAACGTGGGACAACGTGGGACAACGTGGGACAACGTGGGACAACGTGGGACAACGTGGGACACCGTTGGACAACGTGGGACATCGTTGGACACCGTTGGACACCGTGGGACAACGTGGGACAACGTGGGACAACGTGGGACAACGTGGGACAACGTGGGACACCGTTGGACACCGTGGGACACCGTTGGACACCGTTGGACACCGTTGGACATCGTTGGACACCGTGGGACAACGTGGGACAACGTGGGACAACGTGGGACAACGTGGGACAACGTGGGACAACGTGGGACATCGTGGGACAACGTGGGACAACGTGGGACAACGTGGGACAACGTGGGACACCGTTGGACAACGTGGGACACCGTTGGACATCGTTGGACACCGTGGGACAACGTGGGACAACGTGGGACCACGTGGGACAACGTGGGACAACGTGGGACAACGTGGGACAACGTGGGACAACGTGGGACAACGTGGGACATCGTGGGACAACGTGGGACAACGTGGGACACCGTTGGACAACGTGGGACACCGTTGGACATCGTTGGACACCGTGGGACAACGTGGGACACCGTTGGACATCGTTGGACACCGTGGGACAACGTGGGACAACGTGGGACAACTTGGGACACCGTTGGACACCGTTGGACACCGTTGGACACCGTTGGACAACGTGGGACAACGTGGGACACCGTTGGACACCGTTGGACACCGTTGGACACCGTTGGACATCGTTGGACACCGTGGGACAACGAGGGACAACGTGGGACAACGTGGGAAACCATGGAACAACGTGGGACAACGTGGGACACCGTTGGACATCGTTGGACAACGTGGGACAACGTGGGACAACGTGGGACAACGTGGGACAACGTGGGACAACGTGGGACAACGTGGGACATCGTGGGACAACGTGGGACAACGTGGGACAACGTGGGACACCGTTGGACAACGTGGGACACCGTTGGACATCGTTGGACACCGTGGGACAACGTGGGACAACGTGGGACCACGTGGGACAACGTGGGACAACGTGGGACAACGTGGGACAACGTGGGACATCGTGGGACAACGTGGGACAACGTGGGACAACGTGGGACAACGTGGGACAACGTGGGACACCGTTGGACATCGTTGGACAACGTGGGACAACGTGGGACAACGTGGGACAACGTGGGACAACGTGGGACACCGTTGGACACCGTGGGACACCGTTGGACACCGTTGGACATCGTTGGACACCGTGGGACAACGTGGGACAACGTGGGACAACGTGGGACAACGTGGGACAACGTGGGACAACGTGGGACAACGTGGGACAACGTGGGACAACGTGGGACAACGTGGGACAACGTGGGACAACGTGGGACAACGTGGGACATCGTGGGACAACGTGGGACAACGTGGGACAACGTGGGACAACGTGGGACACCGTTGGACAACGTGGGACACCGTTGGACATCGTTGGACACCGTGGGACAACGTGGGACAACGTGGGACCACGTGGGACAACGTGGGACAACGTGGGACAACGTGGGACAACGTGGGACATCGTGGGACAACGTGGGACAACGTGGGACAACGTGGGACAACGTGGGACAACGTGGGACACCGTTGGACACCGTTGGACACCGTTGGACACCGTTGGACATCGTTGGACACCGTTGGACATCGTTGGACACCGTGGGACAACGTGGGACAACGTGGGACAACGTGGGAAACCATGGAACAACGTGGGACAACGTGGGACACCGTTGGACATCGTTGGACATGTTTGGACACCGTGGGACAACGTGGGACAACGTGGGACACCGTTGGACATCGCTGGACACCGTTGGACATCGTTGGACACCGTGGGACAACGTGGGACAACGTGGGACAACGTGGGTCAACGTGGGACATCGTGGGACAACGTGGGACAACGTGGGACAACGTGGGACAACGTGGGACAACGTGGGACACCGTTGGACACCGTTGGACACCGTTGGACACCGTTGGACATCGTTGGACACCGTGGGACAACGTGGGACATCGTGGGAAACCATGGAACAACGTGGGACAACGTGGGACACCGTTGGACATCGTTGGACATCGTTGGACACCGTGGGACAACGTGGGACAACGTGGGAAAATGTGGGACAACGTGGGACACCGTTTGGACAACGTGGGACAACGTGGGACATCGTGGGACAACGTGGGACAACGTGGGACAACGTGGGACAACGTGGGACAACGTGGGACAACGTGGGACAACGTGGGACACCGTTGGACACCGTGGGACAACGTGGGACAACGTGGGACAACGTGGGACAACGTGGGACAACGTTGGACAACGTGGGACAACGTGGGACAACGTGGGACAACGTGGGACATCGTGGGACAACGTGGGACAACGTGGGACAACGTGGGACAACGTGGGACATCGTTGGACACCGTTGGACACCGTGGGACAACGTGGGACAACGTGGGACAACGTGGGACACCGTTGGACACCGTTGGACACCGTTGGACATCGTTGGACACCGTGGGACAACGTGGGACAACGTGGGAAACCATGGAACAACGTGGGACAACGTGGGACACCGTTGGACATCGTTGGACATCGTTGGACACCGTGGGACAACGTGGGACAACGTGGGAAAATGTGGGACAACGTGGGACACCGTTTGGACATCGCTGGACACCGTTGGACATCGTTGGACACCGTGGGACAACGTGGGACAACGTGGGACAACGTGGGACAACGTGGGACAACGTGGGACAACGTGGGACAACGTGGGACAACGTGGGACAACGTGGGACAACGTGGGACAACGTGGGACAACGTGGGACATCGTGGGACAACGTGGGACAACGTGGGACAACGTGGGACAACGTGGGACAACGTGGGACACCGTTGGACACCGTGGGACAACGTGGGACAACGTGGGACAACGTGGGACAACGTGGGACAACGTGGGACAACGTGGGACAACGTGGGACAACGTGGGACAACGTGGGACATCGTGGGACAACGCGGGACAACGTGGGACAACGTGGGACAACGTGGGACATCGTTGGACACCGTTGGACACCGTGGGACAACGTGGGACAACGTGGGACAACGTGGGACAACGCGGGACAACGTGGGACAACGTGGGACACCGTTGGACACCGTGGGACACCGTTGGACACCGTTGGACATCGTTGGACACCGTGGGACAACGTGGGACAACGTGGGACAACGTGGGACAACGTGGGACAACGTGGGACAACGTGGGACAACGTGGGACAACTTGGGACAACGTGGGACAACGTGGGACAACGTGGGACATCGTGGGACAACGTGGGACAACGTGGGACAACGTGGGACAACGTGGGACACCGTTGGACAACGTGGGACATCGTTGGACACCGTTGGACACCGTGGGACAACGTGGGACAACGTGGGACAACGTGGGACAACGTGGGACAACGTGGGACACCGTTGGACACCGTGGGACACCGCTGGACACCGTTGGACACCGTTGGACATCGTTGGACACCGTGGGACAACGTGGGACAACGTGGGACAACGTGGGACAACGTGGGACAACGTGGGACAACGTGGGACATCGTGGGACAACGTGGGACAACGTGGGACAACGTGGGACAACGTGGGACACCGTTGGACAACGTGGGACACCGTTGGACATCGTTGGACACCGTGGGACAACGTGGGACAACGTGGGACCACGTGGGACAACGTGGGACAACGTGGGACAACGTGGGACAACGTGGGACAACGTGGGACAACGTGGGACATCGTGGGACAACGTGGGACAACGTGGGACACCGTTGGACAACGTGGGACACCGTTGGACATCGTTGGACACCGTGGGACAACGTGGGACACCGTTGGACATCGTTGGACACCGTGGGACAACGTGGGACAACGTGGGACAACGTGGGACAACGTGGGACAACGTGGGACACCGTTGGACACCGTGGGACAACGTGGGACAACGTGGGACAACGTGGGACAACGTGGGACAACGTGGGACAACGTGGGACAACGTGGGACAACGTGGGACAACGTGGGACATCGTGGGACAACGTGGGACACCGTTTGGACATCGCTGGACACCGTTGGACATCGTTGGACACCGTGGGACAACGTGGGACAACGTGGGACAACGTGGGACAACGTGGGACAACGTGGGACAACGTTGGACAACGTGGGACAACGTGGGACAACGTGGGACAACGTGGGACAACGTGGGACAACGTGGGACATCGTGGGACAACGTGGGACAACGTGGGACAACGTGGGACAACGTGGGACAACGTGGGACAACGTGGGACAACTTGGGACAACGTGGGACAACGTGGGACAACGTGGGACATCGTGGGACAACGTGGGACAACGTGGGACAACGTGGGACAACGTGGGACACCGTTGGACAACGTGGGACATCGTTGGACACCGTTGGACACCGTGGGACAACGTGGGACAACGTGGGACAACGTGGGACAACGTGGGACAACGTGGGACACCGTTGGACACCGTGGGACACCGTTGGACACCGTTGGACACCGTTGGACATCGTTGGACACCGTGGGACAACGTGGGACAACGTGGGACAACGTGGGACAACGTGGGACAACGTGGGACAACGTGGGACATCGTGGGACAACGTGGGACAACGTGGGACAACGTGGGACAACGTGGGACACCGTTGGACAACGTGGGACACCGTTGGACATCGTTGGACACCGTGGGACAACGTGGGACCCCGTGGGACAACGTGGGACAACGTGGGACAACGTGGGACAACGTGGGACAACGTGGGACAACGTGGGACACCGTGGGACAACGTGGGACACCGTGGGACACCGTTGGACAACGTGGGACACCGTTGGACATCGTTGGACACCGTGGGACAACGTGGGACACCGTTGGACATCGTTGGACACCGTGGGACAACGTGGGACAACGTGGGACAACTTGGGACACCGTTGGACACCGTTGGACACCGTTGGACACCGTTGGACAACGTGGGACAACGTGGGACACCGTTGGACACCGTTGGACACCGTTGGACACCGTGGGACAACGTGGGACAACGTGGGACAACTTGGGACACCGTTGGACACCGTTGGACACCGTTGGACACCGTTGGACACCGTTGGACAACGTGGGACAACGTGGGACACCGTTGGACACCGTTGGACACCGTTGGACACCGTTGGACAACGTGGGACAACGTGGGACAACGTGGGACAACGTGGGACAACGTGGGACAACGTGGGACAACGTGGGACAACGTGGGACAACGTGGGACAACGTGGGACAACGTGGGACAACGTGGGACAACGTGGGACAACGTGGGACAACGTGGGACAACGTGGGACAACGTGGGACAACGTGGGACAACGTGGGACACCGTTGGACACCGTGGGACACCGTTGGACACCGTTGGACATCGTTGGACACCGTGGGACAACGTGGGACAACGTGGGACAACGTGGGACAACGTGGGACCACGTGGGACAACGTGGGACAACGTGGGACAACGTGGGACAACGTGGGACATCGTGGGACAACGTGGGACAACGTGGGACAACGTGGGACAACGTGGGACAACGTGGGACACCGTTGGACACCGTTGGACACCGTTGGACACCGTTGGACATCGTTGGACACCGTTGGACATCGTTGGACACCGTGGGACAACGTGGGACAACGTGGGACAACGTGGGAAACCATGGAACAACGTGGGACAACGTGGGACACCGTTGGACATCGTTGGACATGTTTGGACACCGTGGGACAACGTGGGACAACGTGGGACACCGTTGGACATCGCTGGACACCGTTGGACATCGTTGGACACCGTGGGACAACGTGGGACAACGTGGGACAACGTGGGACAACGTGGGACAACGTGGGACAACGTGGGACAACGTGGGACAACGTGGGACAACGTGGGACATCGTGGGACAACGTGGGACACCGTTTGGACATCGCTGGACACCGTTGGACATCGTTGGACACCGTGGGACAACGTGGGACAACGTGGGACAACGTGGGACAACGTGGGACAACGTGGGACAACGTTGGACAACGTGGGACAACGTGGGACAACGTGGGACAACGTGGGACAACGTGGGACAACGTGGGACATCGTGGGACAACGTGGGACAACGTGGGACAACGTGGGACAACGTGGGACAACGTGGGACAACGTGGGACAACTTGGGACAACGTGGGACAACGTGGGACAACGTGGGACACCGTTGGACACCGTTGGACACCGTTGGACACCGTTGGACATCGTTGGACACCGTTGGACATCGTTGGACACCGTGGGACAACGTGGGACAACGTGGGACAACGTGGGAAACCATGGAACAACGTGGGACAACGTGGGACACCGTTGGACATCGTTGGACATGTTTGGACACCGTGGGACAACGTGGGACAACGTGGGACACCGTTGGACATCGCTGGACACCGTTGGACATCGTTGGACACCGTGGGACAACGTGGGACAACATGGGACAACGTGGGTCAACGTGGGACATCGTGGGACAACGTGGGACAACGTGGGACAACGTGGGACAACGTGGGACAACGTGGGACACCGTTGGACACCGTTGGACACCGTTGGACACCGTTGGACATCGTTGGACACCGTGGGACAACGTGGGACAACGTGGGAAACCATGGAACAACGTGGGACAACGTGGGACACCGTTGGACAACGTTGGACATCGTTGGACACCGTGGGACAACGTGGGACAACGTGGGAAAATGTGGGACAACGTGGGACACCGTTTGGACATCGCTGGACACCGTTGGACATCGTTGGACACCGTGGGACAACGTGGGACAACGTGGGACAACGTGGGACAACGTGGGACAACGTGGGACAACGTGGGACAACGTGGGACAACGTGGGACAACGTGGGACAACGTGGGACAACGTGGGACAACGTGGGACATCGTGGGACAACGTGGGACAACGTGGGACAACGTGGGACAACGTGGGACAACGTGGGACAACGTGGGACAACGTGGGACACCGTTGGACACCGTGGGACAACGTGGGACACCGTTGGACACCGTGGGACACCGTTGGACACCGTTGGACATCGTTGGACACCGTGGGACAACGTGGGACAACGTGGGACAACGTGGGACAACGTGGGACAACGTGGGACAACGTGGGACAACGTGGGACAACTTGGGACAACGTGGGACAACGTGGGACAACGTGGGACATCGTGGGACAACGTGGGACAACGTGGGACAACGTGGGACAACGTGGGACACCGTTGGACAACGTGGGACATCGTTGGACACCGTTGGACACCGTGGGACAACGTGGGACAACGTGGGACAACGTGGGACAACGTGGGACAACGTGGGACAACGTGGGACAACGCGGGACAACGTGGTACAACGTGGGACACCGTTGGACACCGTGGGACACCGTTGGACACCGTTGGACATCGTTGGACACCGTGGGACAACGTGGGACAACGTGGGACAACGTGGGACAACGTGGGACAACGTGGGACAACGTGGGACAACGTGGGACATCGTGGGACAACGTGGGACAACGTGGGACAACGTGGGACAACGTGGGACACCGTTGGACAACGTGGGACACCGTTGGACATCGTTGGACACCGTGGGACAACGTGGGACCACGTGGGACAACGTGGGACAACGTGGGACAACGTGGGACAACGTGGGACAACGTGGGACAACGTGGGACATCGTGGGACAACGTGGGACAACGTGGGACACCGTTGGACAACGTGGGACACCGTTGGACATCGTTGGACACCGTGGGACAACGTGGGACACCGTTGGACATCGTTGGACACCGTGGGACAACGTGGGACAACGTGGGACAACTTGGGACACCGTTGGACACCGTTGGACACCGTTGGACACCGTTGGACAACGTGGGACAACGTGGGACACCGTTGGACACCGTTGGACACCGTTGGACACCGTGGGACAACGTGGGACAACGTGGGACAACTTGGGACACCGTTGGACACCGTTGGACACCGTTGGACACCGTTGGACACCGTTGGACAACGTGGGACAACGTGGGACACCGTTGGACACCGTTGGACACCGTTGGACACCGTTGGACAACGTGGGACAACGTGGGACAACGTGGGACAACGTGGGACAACGTGGGACAACGTGGGACAACGTGGGACAACGTGGGACAACGTGGGACAACGTGGGACAACGTGGGACAACGTGGGACAACGTGGGACAACGTGGGACAACGTGGGACAACGTGGGACAACGTGGGACAACGTGGGACAACGTGGGACACCGTTGGACACCGTGGGACACCGTTGGACACCGTTGGACATCGTTGGACACCGTGGGACAACGTGGGACAACGTGGGACAACGTGGGACAACGTGGGACAACGTGGGACAACGTGGGACAACGTGGGACAACGTGGGACAACGTGGGACAACGTGGGACAACGTGGGACAACGTGGGACATCGTGGGACAACGTGGGACAACGTGGGACAACGTGGGACAACGTGGGACACCGTTGGACAACGTGGGACACCGTTGGACATCGTTGGACACCGTGGGACAACGTGGGACAACGTGGGACCACGTGGGACAACGTGGGACAACGTGGGACAACGTGGGACAACGTGGGACATCGTGGGACAACGTGGGACAACGTGGGACAACGTGGGACAACGTGGGACAACGTGGGACACCGTTGGACACCGTTGGACACCGTTGGACACCGTTGGACATCGTTGGACACCGTGGGACATCGTTGGACACCGTGGGACAACGTGGGACAACGTGGGACAACGTGGGACACCATGGAACAACGTGGGACAACGTGGGACACCGTTGGACATCGTTGGACATGTTTGGACACCGTGGGACAACGTGGGACAACGTGGGACACCGTTGGACATCGCTGGACACCGTTGGACATCGTTGGACACCGTGGGACAACGTGGGACAACGTGGGACAACGTGGGTCAACGTGGGACATCGTGGGACAACGTGGGACAACGTGGGACAACGTGGGACAACGTGGGACAACGTGGGACACCGTTGGACACCGTTGGACACCGTTGGACACCGTTGGACATCGTTGGACACCGTGGGACAACGTGGGACAACGTGGGAAACCATGGAACAACGTGGGACAACGTGGGACACCGTTGGACATCGTTGGACATCGTTGGACACCGTGGGACAACGTGGGACAACGTGGGAAAATGTGGGACAACGTGGGACACCGTTTGGACATCGCTGGACACCGTTGGACATCGTTGGACACCGTGGGACAACGTGGGACAACGTGGGACAACGTGGGACAACGTGGGACAACGTGGGACAACGTGGGACAACGTGGGACAACGTGGGACAACGTGGGACAACGTGGGACAACGTGGGACAACGTGGGACATCGTGGGACAACGTGGGACAACGTGGGACAACGTGGGACAACGTGGGACAACGTGGGACAACGTGGGACAACGTGGGACACCGTTGGACACCGTGGGACAACGTGGGACACCGTTGGACACCGTGGGACACCGTGGGCCACCGTGGGACACCGTGGGACACCGTGGGACAACGTGGGACAACGTGGGACAACGTGGGACAACGTGGGACAACGTGGGACAACGTGGGACAACGTGGGACAACTTGGGACAACGTGGGACAACGTGGGACAACGTGGGACATCGTGGGACAACGTGGGACAACGTGGGACAACGTGGGACAACGTGGGACACCGTTGGACAACGTGGGACATCGTTGGACACCGTTGGACACCGTGGGACAACGTGGGACAACGTGGGACAACGTGGGACAACGTGGGACAACGTGGGACAACGTGGGACAACGCGGGACAACGTGGTACAACGTGGGACACCGTTGGACACCGTGGGACACCGTTGGACACCGTTGGACATCGTTGGACACCGTGGGACAACGTGGGACAACGTGGGACAACGTGGGACAACGTGGGACAACGTGGGACAACGTGGGACAACGTGGGACAACTTGGGACAACGTGGGACAACGTGGGACAACGTGGGACATCGTGGGACAACGTGGGACAACGTGGGACAACGTGGGACAACGTGGGACACCGTTGGACAACGTGGGACACCGTTGGACATCGTTGGACACCGTGGGACAACGTGGGACAACGTGGGACCACGTGGGACAACGTGGGACAACGTGGGACAACGTGGGACAACGTGGGACAACGTGGGACAACGTGGGACATCGTGGGACAACGTGGGACAACGTGGGACACCGTTGGACAACGTGGGACACCGTTGGACATCGTTGGACACCGTGGGACAACGTGGGACAACGTGGGACAACTTGGGACACCGTTGGACACCGTTGGACACCGTTGGACACCGTTGGACAACGTGGGACAACGTGGGACACCGTTGGACACCGTTGGACACCGTTGGACACCGTTGGACATCGTTGGACACCGTGGGACAACGAGGGACAACGTGGGACAACGTGGGAAACCATGGAACAACGTGGGACAACGTGGGACACCGTTGGACATCGTTGGACAACGTGGGACAACGTGGGACAACGTGGGACAACGTGGGACAACGTGGGACAACGTGGGACACCGTTGGACATCGTTGGACAACGTGGGACAACGTGGGACAACGTGGGACAACGTGGGACAACGTGGGACAACGTGGGACAACGTGGGACAACGTGGGAAAACGTGGGACAACGTGGGACAACGTGGGACAACGTGGGACAACGTGGGACAACGTGGGACAACGTGGGACAACGTGGGACAACGTGGGACAACGTGGGACAACGTGGGACACCGTTGGACACCGTGGGACACCGTTGGACACCGTTGGACATCGTTGGACACCGTGGGACAACGTGGGACAACGTGGGACAACGTGGGACAACGTGGGACAACGTGGGACAACGTGGGACAACGTGGGACAACGTGGGACAACGTGGGACAACGTGGGACAACGTGGGACAACGTGGGACATCGTGGGACAACGTGGGACAACGTGGGACAACGTGGGACACCGTTGGACAACGTGGGACACCGTTGGACATCGTTGGACACCGTGGGACAACGTGGGACAACGTGGGACCACGTGGGACAACGTGGGACAACGTGGGACAACGTGGGACAACGTGGGACATCGTGGGACAACGTGGGACAACGTGGGACAACGTGGGACAACGTGGGACAACGTGGGACACCGTTGGACATCGTTGGACAACGTGGGACAACGTGGGACAACGTGGGACAACGTGGGACAACGTGGGACAACGTGGGACATCGTGGGACAACGTGGGACAACGTGGGACACCGTTGGACAACGTGGGACACCGTTGGACATCGTTGGACACCGTGGGACAACGTGGGACACCGTTGGACATCGTTGGACACCGTGGGACAACGTGGGACAACGTGGGACAACTTGGGACACCGTTGGACACCGTTGGACACCGTTGGACACCGTTGGACAACGTGGGACAACGTGGGACACCGTTGGACACCGTTGGACACCGTTGGACACCGTTGGACATCGTTGGACACCGTGGGACAACGTGGGACAACGTGGGACAACGTGGGAAACCATGGAACAACGTGGGACAACGTGGGACACCGTTGGACATCGTTGGACAACGTGGGACAACGTGGGACAACGTGGGACAACGTGGGACAACGTGGGACAACGTGGGACACCGTTGGACATCGTTGGACAACGTGGGACAACGTGGGACAACGTGGGACAACGTGGGACAACGTGGGACAACGTGGGACAACGTGGGACAACGTGGGACAACGTGGGACAACGTGGGACAACGTGGGACAACGTGGGACAACGTGGGACAACGTGGGACAACGTGGGACAACGTGGGACACCGTTGGACACCGTTGGACACCGTTGGACACCGTTGGACATCGTTGGACACCGTGGGACAACGTGGGACAACGTGGGACAACGTGGGACAACGTGGGACAACGTGGGACAACGTGGGACAACGTGGGACAACGTGGGACAACGTGGGACAACGTGGGACAACGTGGGACAACGTGGGACAACGTGGGACATCGTGGGACAACGTGGGACAACGTGGGACAACGTGGGACAACGTGGGACACCGTTGGACAACGTGGGACACCGTTGGACATCGTTGGACACCGTGGGACAACGTGGGACAACGTGGGACCACGTGGGACAACGTGGGACAACGTGGGACAACGTGGGACAACGTGGGACATCGTGGGACAACGTGGGACAACGTGGGACAACGTGGGACAACGTGGGACAACGTGGGACACCGTTGGACACCGTTGGACACCGTTGGACACCGTTGGACATCGTTGGACACCGTTGGACATCGTTGGACACCGTGGGACAACGTGGGACAACGTGGGACAACGTGGGAAACCATGGAACAACGTGGGACAACGTGGGACACCGTTGGACATCGTTGGACATGTTTGGACACCGTGGGACAACGTGGGACAACGTGGGACACCGTTGGACATCGCTGGACACCGTTGGACATCGTTGGACACCGTGGGACAACGTGGGACAACGTGGGACAACGTGGGACAACGTGGGACATCGTGGGACAACGTGGGACAACGTGGGACAACGTGGGACACCGTTGGACATCGTTGGACATGTTTGGACACCGTGGGACAACGTGGGACAACGTGGGACACCGTTGGACACCGTTGGACACCGTTGGACACCGTTCGACACCGTTGGACATCGTTGGACACCGTGGGACAACGTGGGACAACGTGGGACAACGTGGGAAACCATGGAACAACGTGGGACAACGTGGGACACCGTTGGACATCGTTGGACATCGTTGGACACCGTGGGACAACGTGGGACAACGTGGGAAAACGTGGGACAACGTGGGACACCGTTTGGACATCGCTGGACACCGTTGGACATCGTTGGACACCGTGGACAACGTGGGACAACGTGGGACAACGTGGGACAACGTGGGACAACGTGGGACAACGTGGGACAACGTGGGACAACGTGGGACAACGTGGGACAACGTGGGACAACGTGGGACAACGTGGGACATCGTGGGACAACGTGGGACAACGTAGGACAACGTGGGACAACGTGGGACAACGTGGGACAACGTGGGACAACGTGGGACCACGTGGGACAACGTGGGACAACGTGGGACAACGTGGGACAACGTGGGACATCGTGGGACAACGTGGGACAACGTGGGACAACGTGGGACAACGTGGGACAACGTGGGACCACGTGGGACAACGTGGGACAACGTGGGACAACGTGGGACAACGTGGGACATCGTGGGACAACGTGGGACAACGTGGGACAACGTGGGACAACGTGGGACACCGTTGGACAACGTGGGACACCGTTGGACATCGTTGGACACCGTGGGACAACGTGGGACAACGTGGGACCACGTGGGACAACGTGGGACAACGTGGGACAACGTGGGACAACGTGGGACATCGTGGGACAACGTGGGACAACGTGGGACAACGTGGGACAACGTGGGACAACGTGGGACACCGTTGGACACCGTTGGACACCGTTGGACAACGTGGGACACCGTTGGACATCGTTGGACACCGTGGGACAACGTGGGACAACGTGGGACCACGTGGGACAACGTGGGACAACGTGGGACAACGTGGGACAACGTGGGACAACGTGGGACAACGTGGTACATCGTGGGACAACGTGGGACAACGTGGGACACCGTTGGACAACGTGGGACACCTTTGGACATCGTTGGACACCGTGGGACAACGTGGGACACCGTTGGACATCGTTGGACACCGTGGGACAACGTGGGACAACGTGGGACAACTTGGGACACCGTTGGACACCGTTGGACACCGTTGGACACCGTTGGACAACGTGGGACAACGTGGGACACCGTTGGACACCGTTGGACATCGCTGGACACCGTTGGACATCGTTGGACACCGTGGGACAACGTGGGACAACGTGGGACAACGTGGGACAACGTGGGACATCGTGGGACAACGTGGGACAACGTGGGACAACGTGGGACAACGTGGGACAACGTGGGACACCGTTGGACACCGTTGGACACCGTTGGACACCGTTGGACATCGTTGGACACCGTGGGACAACGTGGGACAACGTGGGACAACGTGGGACAACGTGGGAAACCATGGAACAACGTGGGACAACGTGGGACACCGTTGGACATCGTTGGACAACGTGGGACACCGTTGGACACCGTTGGACACCGTTGGACACCGTTGGACACCGTTGGACACCGTTGGACACCGTTGGACACCGTTGGACATCGTTGGACACCGTTGGACATCGTTGGACACCGTGGGACAACGTGGGACAACGTGGGACAACGTGGGAAACCATGGAACAACGTGGGACAACGTGGGACACCGTTGGACATCGTTGGACATGTTTGGACACCGTGGGACAACGTGGGACAACGTGGGACACCGTTGGACATCGCTGGACACCGTTGGACATCGTTGGACACCGTGGGACAACGTGGGACAACGTGGGACAACGTGGGACAACGTGGGACATCGTGGGACAACGTGGGACAACGTGGGACAACGTGGGACAACGTGGGACAACGTGGGACACCGTTGGACACCGTTGGACACCGTTGGACACCGTTGGACATCGTTGGACACCGTGGGACAACGTGGGACAACGTGGGACAACGTGGGAAACCATGGAACAACGTGGGACAACGTGGGACACCGTTGGACATCGTTGGACATCGTTGGACACCGTGGGACAACGTGGGACAACGTGGGAAAACGTGGGACAACGTGGGACACCGTTTGGACATCGCTGGACACCGTTGGACATCGTTGGACACCGTGGGACAACGTGGGACAACGTGGGACAACGTGGGACAACGTGGGACAACGTGGGACAACGTGGGACAACGTGGGACAACGTGGGACAACGTGGGACAACGTGGGACAACGTGGGACAACGTGGGACATCGTGGGACAACGTGGGACAACGTGGGACAACGTGGGACAACGTGGGACAACGTGGGACAACGTGGGACAACGTGGGACACCGTTGGACACCGTGGGACAACGTGGTACAACGTGGGACAACGTGGGACAACGTGGGACAACGTGGGACAACGTGGGACAACGTGGGACAACGTGGGACAACGTGGGACATCGTGGGACAACGTGGGACAACGTGGGACAACGTGGGACAACGTGGGACATCGTTGGACACCGTTGGACACCGTGGGACAACGTGGGACAACGTGGGACAACGTGGGACACCGCGGGACAACGTGGGACAACGTGGGACACCGTTGGACACCGTGGGACACCGTTGGACACCGTTGGACATCGTTGGACACCGTGGGACAACGTGGGACAACGTGGGACAACGTGGGACAACGTGGGACAACGTGGGACAACGTGGGACAACGTGGGACAACTTGGGACAACGTGGGACAACGTGGGACAGCGTGGGACATCGTGGGACAACGTGGGACAACGTGGGACAACGTGGGACAACGTGGGACACCGTTGGACAACGTGGGACATCGTTGGACACCGTTGGACACCGTGGGACAACGTGGGACAACGTGGGACAACGTGGGAAAACGTGGGACAACGTGGGACAACGTGGGACAACGCGGGACAACGTGGTACAAAGTGGGACACCGTTGGACACCGTGGGACACCGTTGGACACCGTTGGACATCGTTGGACACCGTGGGACAACGTGGGACAACGTGGGACAACGTGGGACAACGTGGGACAACGTGGGACAACGTGGGACAACGTGGGACAACGTGGGACAACGTGGGACAACGTGGGACAACGTGGGACATCGTGGGACAACGTGGGACAACGTGGGACAACGTGGGACAACGTGGGACACCGTTGGACAACGTGGGACACCGTTGGACATCGTTGGACACCGTGGGACAACGTGGGACAACGTGGGACAACGTGGGACAACGTGGGACAACGTGGGACAACGTGGGACATCGTGGGACAACGTGGGACAACGTGGGACAACGTGGGACAACGTGGGACACCGTTGGACAACGTGGGACACCGTTGGACATCGTTGGACACCGTGGGACAACGTGGGACAACGTGGGACCACGTGGGACAACGTGGGACAACGTGGGACAACGTGGGACAACGTGGGACAACGTGGGACAACGTGGGACATCGTGGGACAACGTGGGACAACGTGGGACACCGTTGGACAACGTGGGACACCTTTGGACATCGTTGGACACCGTGGGACAACGTGGGACACCGTTGGACATCGTTGGACACCGTGGGACAACGTGGGACAACGTGGGACAACTTGGGACACCGTTGGACACCGTTGGACACCGTTGGACACCGTTGGACAACGTGGGACAACGTGGGACACCGTTGGACACCGTTGGACATCGCTGGACACCGTTGGACATCGTTGGACACCGTGGGACAACGTGGGACAACGTGGGACAACGTGGGACAACGTGGGACATCGTGGGACAACGTGGGACAACGTGGGACAACGTGGGACAACGTGGGACAACGTGGGACACCGTTGGACACCGTTGGACACCGTTGGACACCGTTGGACATCGTTGGACACCGTGGGACAACGTGGGACAACGTGGGACAACGTGGGACAACGTGGGAAACCATGGAACAACGTGGGACAACGTGGGACACCGTTGGACATCGTTGGACAACGTGGGACACCGTTGGACACCGTTGGACACCGTTGGACACCGTTGGACACCGTTGGACACCGTTGGACACCGTTGGACACCGTTGGACATCGTTGGACACCGTTGGACATCGTTGGACACCGTGGGACAACGTGGGACAACGTGGGACAACGTGGGAAACCATGGAACAACGTGGGACAACGTGGGACACCGTTGGACATCGTTGGACATGTTTGGACACCGTGGGACAACGTGGGACAACGTGGGACACCGTTGGACATCGCTGGACACCGTTGGACATCGTTGGACACCGTGGGACAACGTGGGACAACGTGGGACAACGTGGGACAACGTGGGACAACGTGGGACATCGTGGGACAACGTGGGACAACGTGGGACAACGTGGGACAACGTGGGACAACGTGGGACACCGTTGGACACCGTTGGACACCGTTGGACACCGTTGGACATCGTTGGACACCGTGGGACAACGTGGGACAACGTGGGACAACGTGGGAAACCATGGAACAACGTGGGACAACGTGGGACACCGTTGGACATCGTTGGACATCGTTGGACACCGTGGGACAACGTGGGACAACGTGGGAAAACGTGGGACAACGTGGGACACCGTTTGGACATCGCTGGACACCGTTGGACATCGTTGGACACCGTGGGACAACGTGGGACAACGTGGGACAACGTGGGACAACGTGGGACAACGTGGGACAACGTGGGACAACGTGGGACAACGTGGGACAACGTGGGACAACGTGGGACAACGTGGGACAACGTGGGACATCGTGGGACAACGTGGGACAACGTGGGACAACGTGGGACAACGTGGGACAACGTGGGACAACGTGGGACACCGTTGGACACCGTGGGACAACGTGGTACAACGTGGGACAACGTGGGACAACGTGGGACAACGTGGGACAACGTGGGACAACGTGGGACAACGTGGGACAACGTGGGACATCGTGGGACAACGTGGGACAACGTGGGACAACGTGGGACAACGTGGGACATCGTTGGACACCGTTGGACACCGTGGGACAACGTGGGACAACGTGGGACAACGTGGGACAACGCGGGACAACGTGGGACATCGTTGGACACCGTTGGACACCGTGGGACAACGTGGGACAACGTGGGACATCGTGGGACAACGTGGGACAACGTGGGACAACGTGGGACAACGTGGGACACCGTTGGACAACGTGGGACACCGTTGGACATCGTTGGACACCGTGGGACAACGTGGGACAACGTGGGACCACGTGGGACAACGTGGGACAACGTGGGACAACGTGGGACAACGTGGGACAACGTGGGACAACGTGGGACATCGTGGGACAACGTGGGACAACGTGGGACACCGTTGGACAACGTGGGACACCGTTGGACATCGTTGGACACCGTGGGACAACGTGGGACACCGTTGGACATCGTTGGACACCGTGGGACAACGTGGGACAACGTGGGACAACTTGGGACACCGTTGGACACCGTTGGACACCGTTGGACACCGTTGGACAACGTGGGACAACGTGGGACACCGTTGGACACCGTTGGACAACGTGGGACAACGTGGGACACCGTTGGACACCGTTGGACATCGTTGGACACCGTGGGACAACGTGGGACAACGTGGGACAACGTGGGACAACGTGGGACAACGTGGGACAACGTGGGACAACGTGGGACAACGTGGGACAACGTGGGACAACGTGGGACAACGTGGGACAACGTGGGACAACGTGGGACAACGTGGGACATCGTGGGACAACGTGGGACAACGTGGGACAACGTGGGACAACGTGGGACAACGTGGGACACCGTTGGACATCGTTGGACATCGTTGGACATCGTTGGACACCGTTGGACACCGTTGGACACCGTTGGATACCGTTGGACACCGTTGGACATCGGTGGACATCGTGGGACACCGTTGGACATCGTTGGACACCGTGGGACAACGTGGGACAACGTGGGACAACGTGGGACAACGTGGGACAACGTGGGACAACGTGGGACAACGTGGGACATCGTGGGACAACGTGGGACAACGTGGGACAACGTGGGACAACGTGGGACAACGTGGGACACCGTTGGACACCGTTGGACACCGTTGGACACCGTTGGACATCGTTGGACACCGTGGGACAACGTGGGACAACGTGGGACAACGTGGGAAACCATGGAACAACGTGGGACAACGTGGGACACCGTTGGACATCGTTGGACATCTTTGGACACCGTGGGACAACGTGGGACAACGTGGGAAAACGTGGGACAACGTGGGACACCGTTGGACATCGCTGGACACCGTTGGACATCGTTGGACACCGTGGGACAACGTGGGACAACGTGGGACAACGTGGGACAACGTGGGACATCGTGGGACAACGTGGGACAACGTGGGACAACGTGGGACAACGTGGGACAACGTGGGACACCGTTGGACACCGTTGGACACCGTTGGACACCGTGGGACATCGTTGGACACCGTGGGACAACGTGGGACAACGTGGGACAACGTGGGAAACCATGGAACAACGTGGGACAACGTGGGACACCGTTGGACATCGTTGGACATCGTTGGACACCGTGGGACAACGTGGGACAACGTGGGAAAACGTGGGACAACGTGGGACACCGTTGGACATCGCTGGACACCGTTGGACATCGTTGGACACCGTGGGACAACGTGGGACAACGTGGGACAACGTGGGACAACGTGGGACAACGTGGGACAACGTGGGACAACGTGGGACAACGTGGGACAACGTGGGACAACGTGGGACAACGTGGGACAACGTGGGACACCGTTGGACACCGTGGGACAACGTGGGACAACGTGGGACAACGTGGGACAACGTGGGACAACGTGGGACAACGTGGGACAACGTGGGACAACGTGGGACAACGGGGGACATCGTGGGACAACGTGGGACAACGTGGGACAACGTGGGACAACGTGGGACATCGTTGGACACCGTTGGACACCGTGGGACAACGTGGGACAACGTGGGACAACGTGGGACAACGCGGGACAACGTGGGACAACGTGGGACACCGTTGGACACCGTGGGACACCGTTGGACACCGTTGGACATCGTTGGACACCGTGGGACAACGTGGGACAACGTGGGACAACGTGGGACAACGTGGGACAACGTGGGACAACGTGGGACAACGTGGGACAACTTGGGACAACGTGGGACAACGTGGGACAACGTGGGACATCGTGGGACAACGTGGGACAACGTGGGACAACGTGGGACAACGTGGGACACCGTTGGACAACGTGGGACATCGTTGGACACCGTTGGACACCGTGGGACAACGTGGGACAACGTGGGACAACGTGGGACAACGTGGGACAACGTGGGACAACGTGGGACAACGCGGGACAACGTGGTACAACGTGGGACACCGTTGGACACCGTGGGACACCGTTGGACACCGTTGGACATCGTTGGACACCGTGGGACAACGTGGGACAACGTGGGACAACGTGGGACAACGTGGGACAACGTGGGACAACGTGGGACAACGTGGGACAACGTGGGACAACGTGGGACAACGTGGGACAACGTGGGACATCGTGGGACAACGTGGGACAACGTGGTACAACGTGGGACAACGTGGGACACCGTTGGACAACGTGGGACACCGTTGGACATCGTTGGACACCGTGGGACAACGTGGGACAACGTGGGACAATGTGGGACAACGTGGGACAACGTGGGACAACGTGGGACATCGTGGGACAACGTGGGACAACGTGGGACAACGTGGGACAACGTGGGACACCGTTGGACAACGTGGGACACCGTTGGACATCGTTGGACACCGTGGGACAACGTGGGACAACGTGGGACAACGTGGGACAACGTGGGACAACGTGGGACAACGTGGGACATCGTGGGACAACGTGGGACAACGTGGGACAACGTGGGACAACGTGGGACACCGTTGGACAACGTGGGACACCGTTGGACATCGTTGGACACCGTGGGACAACGTGGGACAACGTGGGACCACGTGGGACAACGTGGGACAACGTGGGACAACGTGGGACAACGTGGGACAACGTGGGACAACGTGGGACATCGTGGGACAACGTGGGACAACGTGGGACACCGTTGGACAACGTGGGACACCGTTGGACATCGTTGGACACCGTGGGACAACGTGGGACACCGTTGGACATCGTTGGACACCGTGGGACAACGTGGGACAACGTGGGACAACTTGGGACACCGTTGGACACCGTTGGACACCGTTGGACACCGTTGGACAACGTGGGACAACGTGGGACACCGTTGGACACCGTTGGACACCGTTGGACACCGTTGGACACCGTTGGACACCGTTGGACATCGTTGGACACCGTGGGACAACGTGGGACAACGTGGGACAACGTGGGAAACCATGGAACAACGTGGGACAACGTGGGACACCGTTGGACATCGTTGGACAACGTGGGACAACGTGGGACAACGTGGGACCACGTGGGACACCGTTGGACATCGTTGGACACCGTGGGACAACGTGGGCAACGTGGGACCACGTGGGACAACGTGGGACAACGTGGGACAACGTGGGACAACGTGGGACAACGTGGGACAACGTGGGACATCGTGGGACAACGTGGGACAACGTGGGACAACGTGGGACAACGTGGGACAACGTGGGACACCGTTGGACACCGTTGGACACCGTTGGACACCGTGGGACAACGTGGGACAACGTGGGACCACGTGGGACAACGTGGGACAACGTGGGACAACGTGGGACAACGTGGGACATCGTGGGACAACGTGGGACAACGTGGGACAACGTGGGACAACGTGGGACAACGTGGGACCACGTGGGACAACGTGGGACAACGTGGGACAACGTGGGACAACGTGGGACATCGTGGGACAACGTGGGACAACGTGGGACAACGTGGGACAACGTGGGACACCGTTGGACAACGTGGGACACCGTTGGACATCGTTGGACACCGTGGGACAACGTGGGACAACGTGGGACCACGTGGGACAACGTGAGACAACGTGGGACAACGTGGGACAACGTGGGACATCGTGGGACAACGTGGGACAACGTGGGACAACGTGGGACAACGTGGGACAACGTGGGACACCGTTGGACACCGTTGGACACCGTTGGACAACGTGGGACACCGTTGGACATCGTTGGACACCGTGGGACAACGTGGGACAACGTGGGACCACGTGGGACAACGTGGGACAACGTGGGACAACGTGGGACAACGTGGGACAACGTGGGACAACGTGGGACATCGTGGGACAACGTGGGACAACGTGGGACACCGTTGGACAACGTGGGACACCGTTGGACATCGTTGGACACCGTGGGACAACGTGGGACACCGTTGGACATCGTTGGACACCGTGGGACAACGTGGGACAACGTGGGACAACTTGGGACACCGTTGGACACCGTTGGACACCGTTGGACACCGTTGGACAACGTGGGACAACGTGGGACACCGTTGGACACCGTTGGACACCGTTGGACACCGTTGGACATCGTTGGACACCGTGGGACAACGTGGGACAACGTGGGACAACGTGGGACAACGTGGGACAACGTGGGACAACGTGGGACAACGTGGGACAACGTGGGACAACGTGGGACAACGTGGGACAACGTGGGACAACGTGGGACAACGTGGGACATCGTGGGACAACGTGGGACAACGTGGGACAACGTGGGACAACGTGGGACAACGTGGGACACCGTTGGACATCGTTGGACATCGTTGGACATCGTTGGACACCGTTGGACACCGTTGGACACCGTTGGATACCGTTGGACACCGTTGGACATCGGTGGACATCGTGGGACACCGTTGGACATCGTTGGACACCGTGGGACAACGTGGGACAACGTGGGACAACGTGGGACAACGTGGGACAACGTGGGACAACGTGGGACAACGTGGGACATCGTGGGACAACGTGGGACAACGTGGGACAACGTGGGACAACGTGGGACAACGTGGGACACCGTTGGACACCGTTGGACACCGTTGGACACCGTTGGACATCGTTGGACACCGTGGGACAACGTGGGACAACGTGGGACAACGTGGGAAACCATGGAACAACGTGGGACAACGTGGGACACCGTTGGACATCGTTGGACATCTTTGGACACCGTGGGACAACGTGGGACAACGTGGGAAAACGTGGGACAACGTGGGACACCGTTGGACATCGCTGGACACCGTTGGACATCGTTGGACACCGTGGGACAACGTGGGACAACGTGGGACAACGTGGGACAACGTGGGACATCGTGGGACAACGTGGGACAACGTGGGACAACGTGGGACAACGTGGGACAACGTGGGACACCGTTGGACACCGTTGGACACCGTTGGACACCGTTGGACATCGTTGGACACCGTGGGACAACGTGGGACAACGTGGGACAACGTGGGAAACCATGGAACAACGTGGGACAACGTGGGACACCGTTGGACATCGTTGGACATCGTTGGACACCGTGGGACAACGTGGGACAACGTGGGAAAACGTGGGACAACGTGGGACACCGTTGGACATCGCTGGACACCGTTGGACATCGTTGGACACCGTGGGACAACGTGGGACAACGTGGGACAACGTGGGACAACGTGGGACAACGTGGGACAACGTGGGACAACGTGGGACAACGTGGGACAACGTGGGACAACGTGGGACAACGTGGGACAACGTGGGACACCGTTGGACAACGTGGGACACCGTTGGACATCGTTGGACACCGTTGGACACCGTTGGACATCGTTGGACACCGTGGGACAACGTGGGACAACGTGGGACAACGTGGGACAACGTGGGACAACGTGGGACAACGTGGGACAACGTGGGACAACTTGGGACAACGTGGGACAACGTGGGACAACGTGGGACATCGTTGGACACCGTTGGACACCGTGGGACAACGTGGGACAACGTGGGACAACGTGGGACAACGCGGGACAACGTGGGACAACGTGGGACACCGTTGGACACCGTGGGACACCGTTGGACACCGTTGGACATCGTTGGACACCGTGGGACAACGTGGGACAACGTGGGACAACGTGGGACAACGTGGGACAACGTGGGACAACGTGGGACAACGTGGGACAACTTGGGACAACGTGGGACAACGTGGGACAACGTGGGACATCGTGGGACAACGTGGGACAACGTGGGACAACGTGGGACAACGTGGGACACCGTTGGACAACGTGGGACATCGTTGGACACCGTTGGACACCGTGGGACAACGTGGGACAACGTGGGACAACGTGGGACAACGTGGGACAACGTGGGACAACGTGGGACAACGCGGGACAACGTGGTACAACGTGGGACACCGTTGGACACCGTGGGACACCGTTGGACACCGTTGGACATCGTTGGACACCGTGGGACAACGTGGGACAACGTGGGACAACGTGGGACAACGTGGGACAACGTGGGACAACGTGGGACAACGTGGGACAACTTGGGACAACGTGGGACAACGTGGGACAACGTGGGACATCGTGGGACAACGTGGGACAACGTGGTACAACGTGGGACAACGTGGGACACCGTTGGACAACGTGGGACACCGTTGGACATCGTTGGACACCGTGGGACAACGTGGGACAACGTGGGACAATGTGGGACAACGTGGGACAACGTGGGACAACGTGGGACATCGTGGGACAACGTGGGACAACGTGGGACAACGTGGGACAACGTGGGACACCGTTGGACAACGTGGGACACCGTTGGACATCGTTGGACACCGTGGGACAACGTGGGACAACGTGGGACCACGTGGGACAACGTGGGACAACGTGGGACAACGTGGGACAACGTGGGACAACGTGGGACAACGTGGGACATCGTGGGACAACGTGGGACAACGTGGGACACCGTTGGACAACGGGGGACACCGTTGGACATCGTTGGACACCGTGGGACAACGTGGGACACCGTTGGACATCGTTGGACACCGTGGGACAACGTGGGACAACGTGGGACAACTTGGGACACCGTTGGACACCGTTGGACACCGTTGGACACCGTTGGACAACGTGGGACAACGTGGGACACCGTTGGACACCGTTGGACACCGTTGGACACCGTTGGACATCGTTGGACACCGTGGGACAACGTGGGACAACGTGGGACAACGTGGGAAACCATGGAACAACGTGGGACAACGTGGGACACCGTTGGACATCGTTGGACAACGTGGGACAACGTGGGACAACGTGGGACACCGTTGGACACCGTTGGACACCGTTGGACACCGTTGGACATCGTTGGACACCGTGGGACAACGTGGGACAACGTGGGACAACGTGGGACAACGTGGGAAACCATGGAACAACGTGGGACAACGTGGGACACCGTTGGACATCGTTGGACAACGTGGGACACCGTTGGACACCGTTGGACACCGTTGGACACCGTTGGACACCGTTGGACACCGTTGGACACCGTTGGACACCGTTGGACACCGTTGGACACCGTTGGACATCGTTGGACACCGTGGGACAACGTGGGACAACGTGGGACAACGTGGGAAACCATGGAACAACGTGGGACAACGTGGGACACCGTTGGACATCGTTGGACATGTTTGGACACCGTGGGACAACGTGGGACAACGTGGGACACCGTTGGACATCGCTGGACACCGTTGGACATCGTTGGACACCGTGGGACAACGTGGGACAACGTGGGACAACGTGGGACAACGTGGGACATCGTGGGACAACGTGGGACAACGTGGGACAACGTGGGACAACGTGGGACAACGTGGGACACCGTTGGACACCGTTGGACACCGTTGGACACCGTTGGACATCGTTGGACACCGTGGGACAACGTGGGACAACGTGGGACAACGTGGGAAACCATGGAACAACGTGGGACAACGTGGGACACCGTTGGACATCGTTGGACATCGTTGGACACCGTGGGACAACGTGGGACAACGTGGGAAAACGTGGGACAACGTGGGACACCGTTTGGACATCGCTGGACACCGTTGGACATCGTTGGACACCGTGGGACAACGTGGGACAACGTGGGACAACGTGGGACAACGTGGGACAACGTGGGACAACGTGGGACAACGTGGGACAACGTGGGACAACGTGGGACAACGTGGGACAACGTGGGACAACGTGGGACATCGTGGGACAACGTGGGACAACGTGGGACAACGTGGGACAACGTGGGACAACGTGGGACAACGTGGGACAACGTGGGACACCGTTGGACACCGTGGGACAACGTGGTACAACGTGGGACAACGTGGGACAACGTGGGACAACGTGGGACAACGTGGGACAACGTGGGACAACGTGGGACAACGTGGGACATCGTGGGACAACGTGGGACAACGTGGGACAACGTGGGACAACGTGGGACATCGTTGGACACCGTTGGACACCGTGGGACACCGTTGGACATCGTTGGACACCGTGGGACAACGTGGGACAACGTGGGACAACGTGGGACAACGTGGGACAACGTGGGACAACGTGGGACAACGTGGGACAACTTGGGACAACGTGGGACAACGTGGGACAACGTGGGACATCGTGGGACAACGTGGGACAACGTGGGACAACGTGGGACAACGTGGGACACCGTTGGACAACGTGGGACACCGTTGGACATCGTTGGACACCGTGGGACAACGTGGGACAACGTGGGACAACGTGGGACAACGTGGGACAACGTGGGACAACGTGGGACATCGTGGGACAACGTGGGACAACGTGGGACAACGTGGGACAACGTGGGACACCGTTGGACAACGTGGGACACCGTTGGACATCGTTGGACAACGTGGGACAACGTGGGACAACGTGGGACCACGTGGGACAACGTGGGACAACGTGGGACCACGTGGGACACCGTTGGACATCGTTGGACACCGTGGGACAACGTGGGCAACGTGGGACCACGTGGGACAACGTGGGACAACGTGGGACAACGTGGGACAACGTGGGACATCGTGGGACAACGTGGGACAACGTGGGACAACGTGGGACAACGTGGGACTACGTGGGACACCGTTGGACACCGTTGGACACCGTTGGACACCGTGGGACAACGTGGGACAACGTGGGACCACGTGGGACAACGTGGGACAACGTGGGACAACGTGGGACAACGTGGGACATCGTGGGACAACGTGGGACAACGTGGGACAACGTGGGACAACGTGGGACAACGTGGGACCACGTGGGACAACGTGGGACAACGTGGGACAACGTGGGACAACGTGGGACATCGTGGGACAACGTGGGACAACGTGGGACAACGTGGGACAACGTGGGACACCGTTGGACAACGTGGGACACCGTTGGACATCGTTGGACACCGTGGGACAACGTGGGACAACGTGGGACCACGTGGGACAACGTGAGACAACGTGGGACAACGTGGGACAACGTGGGACATCGTGGGACAACGTGGGACAACGTGGGACAACGTGGGACAACGTGGGACAACGTGGGACACCGTTGGACACCGTTGGACACCGTTGGACAACGTGGGACACCGTTGGACATCGTTGGACACCGTGGGACAACGTGGGACAACGTGGGACAACGTGGGACAACGTGGGACAACGTGGGACAACGTGGGACAACGTGGGACAACGTGGGACAACGTGGGACATCGTGGGACAACGTGGGACAACGTGGGACACCGTTGGACAACGTGGGACACCGTTGGACATCGTTGGACACCGTGGGACAACGTGGGACACCGTTGGACATCGTTGGACACCGTGGGACAACGTGGGACAACGTGGGACAACTTGGGACACCGTTGGACACCGTTGGACACCGTTGGACACCGTTGGACAACGTGGGACAACGTGGGACACCGTTGGACACCGTTGGACACCGTTGGACACCGTTGGACATCGTTGGACACCGTGGGACAACGTGGGACAACGTGGGACAACGTGGGACAACGTGGGACAACGTGGGACAACGTGGGACAACGTGGGACAACGTGGGACAACGTGGGACAACGTGGGACAACGTGGGACAACGTGGGACAACGTGGGACATCGTGGGACAACGTGGGACAACGTGGGACAACGTGGGACAACGTGGGACAACGTGGGACACCGTTGGACATCGTTGGACATCGTTGGACATCGTTGGACACCGTTGGACACCGTTGGACACCGTTGGATACCGTTGGACACCGTTGGACATCGGTGGACATCGTGGGACACCGTTGGACATCGTTGGACACCGTGGGACAACGTGGGACAACGTGGGACAACGTGGGACAACGTGGGACAACGTGGGACAACGTGGGACAACGTGGGACATCGTGGGACAACGTGGGACAACGTGGGACAACGTGGGACAACGTGGGACAACGTGGGACACCGTTGGACACCGTTGGACACCGTTGGACACCGTTGGACATCGTTGGACACCGTGGGACAACGTGGGACAACGTGGGACAACGTGGGACAACGTGGGACAACGTGGGACAACGTGGGACAACGTGGGACAACTTGGGACAACGTGGGACAACGTGGGACAACGTGGGACATCGTGGGACAACGTGGGACAACGTGGTACAACGTGGGACAACGTGGGACACCGTTGGACAACGTGGGACACCGTTGGACATCGTTGGACACCGTGGGACAACGTGGGACAACGTGGGACAATGTGGGACAACGTGGGACAACGTGGGACAACGTGGGACATCGTGGGACAACGTGGGACAACGTGGGACAACGTGGGACAACGTGGGACACCGTTGGACAACGTGGGACACCGTTGGACATCGTTGGACACCGTGGGACAACGTGGGACAACGTGGGACCACGTGGGACAACGTGGGACAACGTGGGACAACGTGGGACAACGTGGGACAACGTGGGACAACGTGGGACATCGTGGGACAACGTGGGACAACGTGGGACACCGTTGGACAACGGGGGACACCGTCGGACATCGTTGGACACCGTGGGACAACGTGGGACACCGTTGGACATCGTTGGACACCGTGGGACAACGTGGGACAACGTGGGACAACTTGGGACACCGTTGGACACCGTTGGACACCGTTGGACACCGTTGGACAACGTGGGACAACGTGGGACACCGTTGGACACCGTTGGACACCGTTGGACACCGTTGGACATCGTTGGACACCGTGGGACAACGTGGGACAACGTGGGAAACCATGGAACAACGTGGGACAACGTGGGACACCGTTGGACATCGTTGGACAACGTGGGACAACGTGGGACAACGTGGGACAACGTGGGACAACGTGGGACAACGTGGGACAACGTGGGACAACGTGGGACATCGTGGGACAACGTGGGACAACGTGGGACAACGTGGGACAACGTGGGACATCGTTGGACACCGTTGGACACCGTGGGACAACGTGGGACAACGTGGGACAACGTGGGACAACGTGGGACAACGTGGGACAACGTGGGACACCGTTGGACACCGTGGGACACCGTTGGACACCGTTGGACATCGTTGGACACCGTGGGACAACGTGGGACAACGTGGGACAACGTGGGACAACGTGGGACAACGTGGGACAACGTGGGACAACGTGGGACAACTTGGGACAACGTGGGACAACTTGGGACAACGTGGGACATCGTGGGACAACGTGGGACAACGTGGGACAACGTGGGACAACGTGGGACACCGTTGGACAACGTGGGACATCGTTGGACACCGTTGGACACCGTGGGACAACGTGGGACAACGTGGGACAACGTGGGACAACGTGGGACAACGTGGGACAACGTGGGACAACGTGGGACAACGTGGGACAACGTGGGACAACGCGGGACAACGTGGTACAACGTGGGACACCGTTGGACACCGTGGGACACCGTTGGACACCGTTGGACATCGTTGGACACCGTGGGACAACGTGGGACAACGTGGGACAACGTGGGACAACGTGGGACAACGTGGGACAACGTGGGACAACGTGGGACAACTTGGGACAACGTGGGACAACGTGGGACAACGTGGGACATCGTGGGACAACGTGGGACAACGTGGGACAACGTGGGACAACGTGGGACACCGTTGGACAACGTGGGACACCGTTGGACATCGTTGGACACCGTGGGACAACGTGGGACAACGTGGGACAACGTGGGACAACGTGGGAAACCATGGAACAACGTGGGACAACGTGGGACACCGTTGGACATCGTTGGACAACGTGGGACACCGTTGGACACCGTTGGACACCGTTGGACACCGTTGGACACCGTTGGACACCGTTGGACACCGTTGGACACCGTTGGACACCGTTGGACACCGTTGGACATCGTTGGACACCGTGGGACAACGTGGGACAACGTGGGACAACGTGGGAAACCATGGAACAACGTGGGACAACGTGGGACACCGTTGGACATCGTTGGACATGTTTGGACACCGTGGGACAACGTGGGACAACGTGGGACACCGTTGGACATCGCTGGACACCGTTGGACATCGTTGGACACCGTGGGACAACGTGGGACAACGTGGGACAACGTGGGACAACGTGGGACATCGTGGGACAACGTGGGACAACGTGGGACAACGTGGGACAACGTGGGACAACGTGGGACACCGTTGGACACCGTTGGACACCGTTGGACACCGTTGGACATCGTTGGACACCGTGGGACAACGTGGGACAACGTGGGACAACGTGGGAAACCATGGAACAACGTGGGACAACGTGGGACACCGTTGGACATCGTTGGACATCGTTGGACACCGTGGGACAACGTGGGACAACGTGGGAAAACGTGGGACAACGTGGGACACCGTTTGGACTTCGCTGGACACCGTTGGACATCGTTGGACACCGTGGGACAACGTGGGACAACGTGGGACAACGTGGGACAACGTGGGACAACGTGGGACAACGTGGGACAACGTGGGACAACGTGGGACAACGTGGGACAACGTGGGACAACGTGGGACAACGTGGGACATCGTGGGACAACGTGGGACAACGTGGGACAACGTGGGACAACGTGGGACAACGTGGGACAACGTGGGACAACGTGGGACACCGTTGGACACCGTGGGACAACGTGGTACAACGTGGGACAACGTGGGACAACGTGGGACAACGTGGGACAACGTGGGACAACGTGGGACAACGTGGGACAACGTGGGACATCGTGGGACAACGTGGGACAACGTGGGACAACGTGGGACAACGTGGGACATCGTTGGACACCGTTGGACACCGTGGGACAACGTGGGACAACGTGGGACAACGTGGGACAACGCGGGACAACGTGGGACAACGTGGGACACCGTTGGACACCGTGGGACACCGTTGGACACCGTTGGACATCGTTGGACACCGTGGGACAACGTGGGACAACGTGGGACAACGTGGGACAACGTGGGACAACGTGGGACAACGTGGGACAACGTGGGACAACTTGGGACAACGTGGGACAACGTGGGACAACGTGGGACATCGTGGGACAACGTGGGACAACGTGGGACAACGTGGGACAACGTGGGACACCGTTGGACAACGTGGGACATCGTTGGACACCGTTGGACACCGTGGGACAACGTGGGACAACGTGGGACAACGTGGGAAAACGTGGGACAACGTGGGACAACGTGGGACAACGCGGGACAACGTGGTACAAAGTGGGACACCGTTGGACACCGTGGGACACCGTTGGACACCGTTGGACATCGTTGGACACCGTGGGACAACGTGGGACAACGTGGGACAACGTGGGACAACGTGGGACAACGTGGGACAACGTGGGACAACGTGGGACAACTTGGGACAACGTGGGACAACGTGGGACAACGTGGGACATCGTGGGACAACGTGGGACAACGTGGGACAACGTGGGACAACGTGGGACACCGTTGGACAACGTGGGACACCGTTGGACATCGTTGGACACCGTGGGACAACGTGGGACAACGTGGGACAACGTGGGACAACGTGGGACAACGTGGGACAACGTGGGACAACGTGGGACAACGTGGGACAACGTGGGACATCGTGGGACAACGTGGGACAACGTGGGACAACGTGGGACAACGTGGGACATCGTTGGACACCGTTGGACACCGTGGGACAACGTGGGACAACGTGGGACAACGTGGGACAACGTGGGACACCGTTGGACACCGTTGGACACCGTTGGACACCGTTGGACATCGTTGGACACCGTGGGACAACGTGGGACAACGTGGGACAACGTGGGAAACCATGGAACAACGTGGGACAACGTGGGACACCGTTGGACATCGTTGGACATCGTTGGACATCGTGGGACACCGTTGGACATCGTTGGACATCGTTGGACACCGTTGGACAACGTGGGACACCATTGGACATCGTTGGACACCGTGGGACAACGTGGGACAACGTGGGACCACGTGGGACAACGTGGGACAACGTGGGACAACGTGGGACAACGTGGGACAACGTGGGACAACGTGGGACATCGTGGGACAACGTGGGACCACGTGGGACAACGTGGGACAACGTGGGACAACGTGGGACAACGTGGGACATCGTGGGACAACGTGGGACAACGTGGGACAACGTGGGACAACGTGGGACCACGTGGGACAACGTGGGACAACGTGGGACAACGTGGGACAACGTGGGACATCGTGGGACAACGTGGGACAACGTGGGACAACGTGGGACAACGTGGGACAACGTGGGACACCGTTGGACACCGTTGGACACCGTTGGACACCGTTGGACATCGTTGGACACCGTGGGACAACGTGGGACAACGTGGGACAACGTGGGAAACCATGGAACAACGTGGGACAACGTGGGACACCGTTGGACATCGTTGGACATCTTTGGACACCGTGGGACAACGTGGGACAACGTGGGAAAACGTGGGACAACGTGGGACACCGTTGGACATCGCTGGACACCGTTGGACACCGTTGGACATCGTTGGACACCGTGGGACAACGTGGGACAACGTGGGACAACGTGGGAAACCATGGAACAACGTGGGACAACGTGGGACACCGTTGGACATCGTTGGACAACGTGGGACAACGTGGGACACCGTTGGACACCGTTGGACACCGTTGGACATCGTTGGACACCGTGGGACAACGTGGGACAACGTGGGACAACGTGGGAAACCATGGAACAACGTGGGACAACGTGGGACACCGTTGGACATCGTTGGACATCGTTGGACACCGTGGGACAACGTGGGACAACGTGGGAAAACGTGGGACAACGTGGGACACCGTTGGACATCGCTGGACACCGTTGGACATCGTTGGACACCGTGGGACAACGTGGGACAACGTGGGACAACGTGGGACAACGTGGGACAACGTGGGACAACGTGGGACAACGTGGGACAACGTGGGACAACGTGGGACAACGTGGGACAACGTGGGACAACGTGGGACAACGTGGGACAACGTGGGACAACGTGGGACAACGTGGGACAACGTGGGACAACGTGGGACAACGTGGGACACCGTTGGACATCGTTGGACAACGTGGGACAACGTGGGACAACGTGGGACAACGTGGGACAACGTGGGACAACGTGGGACAACGTGGGACAACGCGGGACAACGTGGGACAACGTGGGACACCGTTGGACACCTTGGGACACCGTTGGACACCGTTGGACATCGTTGGACACCGTGGGACAACGTGGGACAACGTGGGACAACGTGGGACAACGTGGGACAACGTGGGACAACGTGGGACAACGTGGGACACCGTTGGACATCGTTGGACATCGTTGGACATCGTGGGACACCGTTGGACATCGTTGGACATCGTTGGACACCGTTGGACAACGTGGGACACCGTTGGACATCGTTGGACACCGTGGGACAACGTGGGACAACGTGGGACCACGTGGGACAACGTGGGACAACGTGGGACAACGTGGGACAACGTGGGACATCGTGGGACAACGTGGGACAACGTGGGACAACGTGGGACAACGTGGGACAACGTGGGACACCGTTGGACACCGTTGGACACCGTTGGACACCGTTGGACATCGTTGGACACCGTGGGACAACGTGGGACAACGTGGGACAACGTGGGAAACCATGGAACAACGTGGGACAACGTGGGACACCGTTGGACATCGTTGGACATCTTTGGACACCGTGGGACAACGTGGGACAACGTGGGAAAACGTGGGACAACGTGGGACACCGTTGGACGTCGCTGGACACCGTTGGACATCGTTGGACACCGTGGGACAACGTGGGACAACGTGGGACAACGTGGGACACCGTGGGACATCGTGGGACAACGTGGGACAACGTGGGACAACGTGGGACAACGTGGGACAACGTGGGACACCGTTGGACACCGTTGGACACCGTTGGACACCGTTGGACATCGTTGGACACCGTGGGACAACGTGGGACAACGTGGGACAACGTGGGAAACCATGGAACAACGTGGGACAACGTGGGACACCGTTGGACATCGTTGGACATCGTTGGACACCGTGGGACAACGTGGGACAACGTGGGAAAACGTGGGACAACGTGGGACACCGTTGGACATCGCTGGACACCGTTGGACATCGTTGGACACCGTGGGACAACGTGGGACAACTTGGGACAACGTGGGACAACGTGGGACAACGTGGGACAACGTGGGACAACGTGGGACAACGTGGGACAACGTGGGACAACGTGGGACAACGTGGGACAACGTGGGACATCGTGGGACAACGTGGGACAACGTGGGACAACGTGGGACAACGTGGGACACCGTTGGACACCGTGGGACAACGTGGGACAACGTGGGACAACGTGGGACAACGCGGGACAACGTGGGACAACGTGGGACACCGTTGGACACCGTGGGACACCGTTGGACACCGTTGGACATCGTTGGACACCGTGGGACAACGTGGGACAACGTGGGACAACGTGGGACACCGTGGGACAACGTGGGACAACGTGGGACAACGTGGGACAACTTGGGACAACGTGGGACAACGTGGGACAACGTGGGACATCGTGGGACAACGTGGGACAACGTGGGACAACGTGGGACAACGTGGGACAACGTGGGACACCGTTGGACAACGTGGGACATCGTGGGACACCGTTGGACACCGTGGGACAACGTGGGACAACGTGGGACAACGTGGGACAACGTGGGACAACGTGGGACAACGTGGGACAACGCGGGACAACGTGGTACAACGTGGGACACCGTTGGACACCGTGGGACACCGTTGGACACCGTTGGACATCGTTGGACACCGTGGGACAACGTGGGACAACGTGGGACAACGTGGGACAACGTGGGACAACGTGGGACAACGTGGGACAACGTGGGACAACTTGGGACAACGTGGGACAACGTGGGACAACGTGGGACATCGTGGGACAACGTGGGACAACGTGGGACAACGTGGGACAACGTGGGACACCGTTGGACAACGTGGGACACCGTTGGACATCGTTGGACACCGTGGGACAACGTGGGACAACGTGGGACAACGTGGGAAACCGTTGGACACCGTTGGACATCGTTGGACATCGTTGGACATCGTGGGACACCGTTGGACATCGTTGGACATCGTTGGACACCGTGGGACAACGTGGGACAACGTGGGACAACGTGGGACAACGTGGGACAACGTGGGACAACGTGGGACAACGTGGGACAACGTGGGACAACGTGGGACAACGTGGGACAACGTGGGACAACGTGGGACAACGTGGGACAACGTGGGACACCGTTGGACATCGTTGGACAACGTGGGACAACGTGGGACAACGTGGGCCAACGTGGGACAACGTGGGACAACGTGGGACACCGTTGGACACCGTGGGACACCGTTGGACACCGTTGGACATCGTTGGACACCGTGGGACAACGTGGGACAACGTGGGACAACGTGGGACAACGTGGGACAACGTGGGACAACGTGGGACAACGTGGGACAACGTGGGACATCGCTGGACACCGTTGGACATCGTTGGACACCGTGGGACAACGTGGGACAACGTGGGACAACGTGGGACAACGTGGGACAACGTGGGACAACGTGGGGCAACGTGGGACAACGTGGGACAACGTGGGACAACGTGGGACAACGTGGGACACCGTTGGACATCGTTGGACACCGTGGGACAACGTGGGGCAACGTGGGACAACGTGGGACATCGTGGGACAACGTGGGACAACGTGGGACAACGTGGGACAACGTGGGACAACGTGGGACAACGTGGGACATCGTGGGACAACGTGGGACAACGTGGGACAACGTGGGACAACGTGGGACATCGTTGGACACCGTTGGACACCGTGGGACAACGTGGGACAACGTGGGACAACGTGGGACAACGTGGGACAACGTGGGACAACGTGGGACAACGCGGGACAACGTGGGACAACGTGGGACACCGTTGGACACCGTGGGACACCGTTGGACACCGTGGGACATCGTTGGACACCGTGGGACAACGTGGGACAACGTGGGACAACGTGGGACAACGTGGGACAACGTGGGACAACGTGGGACAACGTGGGACAACGTGGGACAACGTGGGACAACGTGGGACAACGTGGGACATCGTGGGACAACGTGGGACAACGTGGGACAACGTGGGACAACGTGGGACACCGTTGGACAACGTGGGACACCGTTGGACATCGTTGGACACCGTGGGACAACGTGGGACAACGTGGGACAACGTGGGACAACGTGGGACAACGTGGGACAACGTGGGACAACGTGGGACAACGTGGGACAACGTGGGACAACGTGGGACAACGTGGGACAACGTGGGACAACGTGGGACAACGTGGGACAACGTGGGACAACGTGGGACACCGTTGGACACCGTGGGACACCGTTGGACACCGTTGGACATCGTTGGACACCGTGGGACAACGTGGGACAACGTGGGACAACGTGGGACAACGTGGGACAACGTGGGACAACGTGGGACAACGTGGGACAACGTGGGACAACGTGGGACAACGTGGGACAACGTGGGACAACGTGGGACAACGTGGGACATCGTGGGACAACGTGGGACAACGTGGGACAACGTGGGACAACGTGGGACACCGTTGGACAACGTGGGACACCGTTGGACATCGTTGGACACCGTGGGACAACGTGGGACAACGTGGGACAACGTGGGACAACGTGGGACAACGTGGGACAACGTGGGACAACGTGGGACATCGCGGGACAACGTGGGACAACGTGGGACAACGTGGGACAACGTGGGACAACGTGGGACACCGTTGGACACCGTTGGACACCGTTGGACACCGTTGGACATCGTTGGACACCGTGGGACAACGTGGGACAACGTGGGACAACGTGGGAAACCATGGAACAACGTGGGACAACGTGGGACACCGTTGGACATCGTTGGACATCGTTGGACACCGTGGGACAACGTGGGACAACGTGGGAAAACGTGGGACAACGTGGGACACCGTTGGACATCGCTGGACACCGTTGGACATCGTTGGACACCGTGGGACAACGTGGGACAACGTGGGACAACGTGGGACAACGTGGGACAACGTGGTACAACGTGGGACAACGTGGGACACCGTTGGACACCGTTGGACACCGTTGGACACCGTTGGACATCGTTGGACACCGTGGGACAACGTGGGACAACGTGGGACAACGTGGGAAACCATGGAACAACGTGGGACAACGTGGGACACCGTTGGACATCGTTGGACATCGTTGGACACCGTGGGACAACGTGGGACAACGTGGGAAAACGTGGGACAACGTGGGACACCGTTGGACATCGCTGGACACCGTTGGACATCGTTGGACACCGTGGGACAACGTGGGACAACGTGGGACAACGTGGGACAACGTGGGACAACGTGGGACAACGTGGGACAACGTGGGACAACGTGGGACAACGTGGGACAACGTGGGACAACGTGGGACAACGTGGGACATCGTGGGACAACGTGGGACAACGTGGGACAACGTGGGACAACGTGGGACAACGTGGGACAACGTGGGACAACGTGGGACACCGTTGGACACCGTGGGACAACGTGGGACAACGTGGGACAACGTGGGACAACGTGGGACAACGTGGGACAACGTGGGACAACGTGGGACAACGTGGGACAACGTGGGACATCGTGGGACAACGTGGGACAACGTGGGACAACGTGGGACAACGTGGGACATCGTTGGACACCGTTGGACACCGTGGGACAACGTGGGACAACGTGGGACAACGTGGGACAACGCGGGACAACGTGGGACAACGTGGGACAACGTGGGACAACGTGGGACAACGTGGGACAACGTGGGACAACGTGGGACAACGTGGGACAACGTGGGACATCGTGGGACAACGTGGGACAACGTGGGACAACGTGGGACAACGTGGGACACCGTTGGACAACGTGGGACACCGTTGGACATCGTTGGACACCGTGGGACAACGTGGGACAACGTGGGACAACGTGGGACAACGTGGGACAACGTGGGACAACGTGGGACATCGTGGGACAACGTGGGACAACGTGGGACAACGTGGGACAACGTGGGACACCGTTGGACAACGTGGGACAACGTGGGACAACGTGGGACAACGTGGGACAACGTGGGACAACTTGGGACAACGTGGGACAACGTGGGACAACGTGGGACATCGTGGGACAACGTGGGACAACGTGGGACAACGTGGGACAACGTGGGACACCGTTGGACAACGTGGGACACCGTTGGACATCGTTGGACACCGTGGGACAACGTGGGACAACGTGGGACAACGTGGGACAACGTGGGACAACGTGGGACAACGTGGGACATCGTGGGACAACGTGGGACAACGTGGGACAACGTGGGACAACGTGGGACACCGTTGGACAACGTGGGACACCGTTGGACATCGTTGGACACCGTGGGACAACGTGGGACAACGTGGGACCACGTGGGACAACGTGGGACAACGTGGGACAACGTGGGACAACGTGGGACAACGTGGGACAACGTGGGACATCGTGGGACAACGTGGGACAACGTGGGACACCGTTGGACAACGTGGGACACCGTTGGACATCGTTGGACACCGTGGGACAACGTGGGACACCGTTGGACATCGTTGGACACCGTGGGACAACGTGGGACAACGTGGGACAACTTGGGACACCGTTGGACACCGTTGGACACCGTTGGACACCGTTGGACAACGTGGGACAACGTGGGACACCGTTGGACACCGTTGGACACCGTTGGACACCGTTGGACATCGTTGGACACCGTGGGACAACGTGGGACAACGTGGGACAACGTGGGAAACCATGGAACAACGTGGGACAACGTGGGACACCGTTGGACATCGTTGGACAACGTGGGACAACGTGGGACAACGTGGGACAACGTGGGACAACGTGGGACAACGTGGGACAACGTGGGACATCGTGGGACAACGTGGGACAACGTGGGACAACGTGGGACAACGTGGGACAACGTGGGACACCGTTGGACACCGTTGGACACCGTGGGACAACGTTGGACAACGTGGGACAACGTGGGACAACGCGGGACAACGTGGGACAACGTGGGACACCGTTGGACACCGTGGGACACCGTTGGACACCGTTGGACATCGTTGGACACCGTGGGACAACGTGGGACAACGTGGGACAACGTGGGACAACGTGGGACAACGTGGGACAACGTGGGACAACGTGGGACAACTTGGGACAACGTGGGACAACTTGGGACAACGTGGGACATCGTGGGACAACGTGGGACAACGTGGGACAACGTGGGACAACGTGGGACACCGTTGGACAACGTGGGACATCGTTGGACACCGTTGGACACCGTGGGACAACGTGGGACAACGTGGGACAACGTGGGACAACGTGGGACAACGTGGGACAACGTGGGACAACGCGGGACAACGTGGTACAACGTGGGACACCGTTGGACACCGTGGGACACCGTTGGACACCGTTGGACATCGTTGGACACCGTGGGACAACGTGGGACAACGTGGGACAACGTGGGACAACGTGGGACAACGTGGGACAACGTGGGACAACGTGGGACAACTTGGGACAACGTGGGACAACGTGGGACAACGTGGGACATCGTGGGACAACGTGGGACAACGTAGGACAACGTGGGACAACGTGGGACACCGTTGGACAACGTGGGACACCGTTGGACATCGTTGGACACCGTGGGACAACGTGGGACAACGTGGGACAACGTGGGACAACGTGGGACAACGTGGGACAACGTGGGACATCGTGGGACAACGTGGGACAACGTGGGACAACGTGGGACAACGTGGGACACCGTTGGACAACGTGGGACACCGTTGGACAACGTGGGACACCGTTGGACATCGTTGGACACCGTGGGACAACGTGGGACACCGTTGGACATCGTTGGACACCGTGGGACAACGTGGGACAACGTGGGACAACTTGGGACACCGTTGGACACCGTTGGACACCGTTGGACACCGTTGGACAACGTGGGACAACGTGGGACACCGTTGGACACCGTTGGACACCGTTGGACGCCGTTGGACATCGTTGGACACCGTGGGACAACGTGGGACAACGTGGGACAACGTGGGAAACCATGGAACAACGTCGGACAACGTGGGACACCGTTGGACATCGTTGGACAACGTGGGACAACGTGGGACAACGTGGGACAACGTGGGACAACGTGGGACAACGTGGGACACCGTTGGACATCGTTGGACAACGTGGGACAACGTGGGACAACGTGGGACAACGTGGGACAACGTGGGACAACGTGGGACAACGTGGGACAACGTGGGACAACGTGGGACAACGTGGGACAACGTGGGACAACGTGGGACAACGTGGGACAACGTGGGACAACGTGGGACAACGTGGGACAACGTGGGACAACGTGGGACAACGTGGGACACCGTTGGACACCGTGGGACACCGTTGGACACCGTTGGACATCGTTGGACACCGTGGGACAACGTGGGACAACGTGGGACAACGTGGGACAACGTGGGACAACGTGGGACAACGTGGGACAACGTGGGACAACGTGGGACATCGTGGGACAACGTGGGACAACGTGGGACAACGTGGGACAACGTGGGACACCGTTGGACAAGGTGGGACACCGTTGGACATCGTTGGACACCGTGGGACAACGTGGGACAACGTGGGACCACGTGGGACAACGTGGGACAACGTGGGACAACGTGGGACAACGTGGGACATCGTGGGACAACGTGGGACAACGTGGGACAACGTGGGACAACGTGGGACAACGTGGGACACCGTTGGACACCGTTGGACACCGTTGGACACCGTTGGACACCGTTGGACATCGTTGGACACCGTGGGACAACGTGGGACAACGTGGGACAACGTGGGAAACCATGGAACAACGTGGGACAACGTGGGACACCGTTGGACATCGTTGGACATCTTTGGACACCGTGGGACAACGTGGGACAACGTGGGAAAACGTGGGACAACGTGGGACACCGTTGGACATCGCTGGACACCGTTGGACATCGTTGGACACCGTGGGACAACGTGGGACAACGTGGGAAAACGTGGGACAACGTGGGACACCGTTGGACACCGTGGGACAACGTGGGACAACGTGGGACAACGTGGGACAACGTGGGACAACGTGGGACATCGTGGGACAACGTGGGACAACGTGGGACAACGTGGGACAACGTGGGACATCGTTGGACACCGTTGGACACCGTGGGACAACGTGGGACAACGTGGGACAACGTGGGACATCGTGGGACAACGTGGGACAACGTGGGACAACGTGGGACAACGTGGGACAACGTGGGACACCGTTGGACAACGTGGGACATCGTTGGACACCGTTGGACACCGTGGGACAACGTGGGACAACGTGGGACAACGTGGGACAACGTGGGACAACGTGGGACAACGTAGGACAACGTGGGACACCGTTGGACATCGTTGGACAACGTGGGACAACGTGGGACAACGTGGGACAACGTGGGACAACGTGGGACAACGTGGGACACCGTTAGACACCGTGGGACACCGTTGGACACCGTTGGACATCGTTGGACACAGTGGGACAACGTGGGACAACGTGGGACAACGTGGGACAACGTGGGACAACGTGGGACAACGTGGGACAACGTGGGACACCGTTAGACACCGTGGGACACCGTTGGACACCGTTGGACATCGTTGGACACAGTGGGACACCGTGGGACAACGTGGGACAACGTGGGACAACGTGGGACAACGTGGGACAACGTGGGACAACGTGGGACAACGTGGGACATCGCTGGACACCGTTGGACATCGTTGGACACCGTGGGACAACGTAGGACAACGTGGGACAACGTGGGACAACGTGGGACAACGTGGGACAACGTGGGACAACGTGGGACAACGTGGGACAACGTGGGACAACGTGGGACAACGTGGGACACCGTTGGACATCGTTGGACAACGTGGGACAACGTGGGACAACGTGGGACAACGTGGGACAACGTGGGACAACGTGGGACACCGTTAGACACCGTGGGACACCGTTGGACACCGTTGGACATCGTTGGACACAGTGGGACAACGTGGGACAACGTGGGACACCTTTGGACAACGTGGGACACCGTTGGACATCGTTGGACACCGTGGGACAACGTGGGACAACGTGGGACAACGTGGGAAACCGTTGGACACCGTTGGACATCGTTGGACATCGTTGGACATCGTGGGACACCGTTGGACATCGTTGGACATCGTTGGACACCGTGGGACAACGTGGGACAACGTGGGACAACGTGGGACAACGTGGGACAACGTGGGACAACGTGGGACAACGTGGGACAACGTGGGACAACGTGGGACAACGTGGGACAACGTGGGACAACGTGGGACAACGTGGGACACCGTTGGACATCGTTGGACAACGTGGGACAACGTGGGACAACGTGGGACAACGTGGGACAACGTGGGACAACGTGGGACACCGTTAGACACCGTGGGACACCGTTGGACACCGTTGGACATCGTTGGACACAGTGGGACAACGTGGGACAACGTGGGACAACGTGGGACAACGTGGGACAACGTGGGACAACGTGGGACAACGTGGGACAACGTGGGACATCGTTGGACACCGTTGGACATCGTTGGACACCGTGGGACACCGTGGGACAACGTGGGACACCGTGGGACAACGTGGGACAACGTGGGACAACGTGGGGCAACGTGGGACAATGTGGGACATCGTGGGACAACGTGGGACAACGTGGGACAACGTGTGACAACGTGGGACAACGTGGGACACCGTTGGACATCGTTGGACACCGTGGGACAACGTGGGGCAACGTGGGACAACGTGGGACATCGTGGGACAACGTGGGACAACGTGGGACAACGTGGGACAACGTGGGACAACGTGGGACAACGTGGGACATCGTGGGACAACGTGGGACAACGTGGGACAACGTGGGACAACGTGGGACATCGTTGGACACCGTTGGACACCGTGGGACAACGTGGGACAACGTGGGACAACGTGGGACAACGTGGGACAACGTGGGACAACGTGGGACAACGCGGGACAACGTGGGACAACGTGGGACACCGTTGGACACCGTGGGACACCGTTGGACACCGTTGGACATCGTTGGACACCGTGGGACAACGTGGGACAACGTGGGACAACGTGGGACAACGTGGGACAACGTGGGACAACGTGGGACAACGTGGGACAACGTGGGACAACGTGGGACAACGTGGGACAACGTGGGACAACGTGGGACATCGTGGGACAACGTGGGACAACGTGGGACAACGTGGGACAACGTGGGACACCGTTGGACAACGTGGGACACCGTTGGACATCGTTGGACACCGTGGGACAACGTGGGACAACGTGGGACAACGTTGGACACCGTTGGACACCGTTGGACATCGTTGGACATCGTTGGACATCGTGGGACACCGTTGGACATCGTTGGACATCGTTGGACATCGTTGGACACCGTGGGACACCGTTGGACACCGTTGGACAACGTGGGACAACGTGGGACAACGTGGGACAACGTGGGACAACGTGGGAAACCAGGGAACAACGTGGGACAACGTGGGACACCGTTGGACATCGTTGGACATCGTTGGACACCGTGGGACAACGTGGGACAACGTGGGAAAACGTGGGACAACGTGGGACACCGTTGGACATCGCTGGACACCGTTGGACATCGTTGGACACCGTGGGACAACGTGGGACAACGTGGGACAACGTGGGACAACGTGGGACAACGTGGGACAACGTGGGACAACGTGGGACAACGTGGGACAACGTGGGACATCGTGGGACAACGTGGGACAACGTGGGACAACGTGGGACAACGTGGGACAACGTGGGACACCGTTGGACAACGTGGGACACCGTTGGACATCGTTGGACACCGTGGGACAACGTGGGACAACGTGGGACAACGTGGGACACCGTTGGACACCGTTGGACATCGTTGGACATCGTTGGACATCGTGGGACACCGTTGGACATCGCTGGACACCGTGGGACAACGTGGGACAACGTGGGACAACGTGGGACACCGTTGGACACCGTTGGACATCGTTGGACATCGTTGGACATCGTGGGACACCGTTGGACATCGCTGGACACCGTTGGACATCGTTGGACACCGTGGGACAACGTGGGACAACGTGGGACAACGTGGGACAACGTGGGACAACGTGGGACAACGTGGGACAACGTGGGACACCGTTGGACATCGTGGGACAACGTGGGACAACGTGGGACACCGTTGGACATCGTTGGACACCGTGGGACAACGTGGGACAACGTGGGACAACGTGGGACACCGTTGGACACCGTTGGGCATCGTTGGACACCGTTGGACACCGTGGGACAACGTGGGACAACGTGGGACAACGTGGGACAACGTGGGACAACGTGGGACAACGTGGGACACCGTTGGACACCGTTGGACACCGTTGGACATCGTTGGACACCGTTGGACACCGTGGGACAACGTGGGACAACGTGGGACAACGTGGGACAACGTGGGACAACGTGGGACAACGTGGGACACCGTTGGACACCGTTGGACACCGTTGGACACCGTTGGACATCGGTGGACATCGTGGGACACCGTTGGACACCGTGGGACAACGTGGGACATCGTGGGACAACGTGGGACACCGTTGGACACCGTTGGACATCGTTGGACAACGTGGGACAACGTGGGACAACGTGGGACAACGTGGGACAACGTGGGACAACGTGGGACAACGTGGGACAACGTGGGACATCGCTGGACACCGTTGGACATCGTTGGACACCGTGGGACAACGTGGGACAACGTGGGACAACGTGGGACAACGTGGGACAACGTGGGACAACGTGGGACAAGGTGGGACACCGTTGGACATCGTTGGACAACGTGGGACAACGTGGGACACCGTTGGACATCGTTGGACACCGTGGGACAACGTGGGACAACGTGGGACAACGTGGGACACCGTTGGACACCGTTGGACATCGTTGGACACCGTTGGACACCGTGGGACAACGTGGGACAACGTGGGACAACGTGGGACAACGTGGGACAACGTGGGACAACGTGGGACACCGTTGGACATCGTTGGACAACGTGGGACAACGTGGGACACCGTTGGACATCGTTGGACACCGTGGGACAACGTGGGACAACGTGGGACAACGTGGGACACCGTTGGACACCGTTGGACATCGTTGGACACCGTTGGACACCGTGGGACAACGTGGGACAACGTGGGACAACGTGGGACAACGTGGGACAACGTGGGACAACGTGGGACACCGTTGGACACCGTTGGACACCGTTGGACACCGTTGGACATCGGTGGACATCGTGGGACACCGTTGGACACCGTGGGACAACGTGGGACAACGTGGGACAACGTGGGACACCGTTGGACACCGTTGGACATCGTTGGACATCGTTGGACATCGTGGGACACCGTTGGACATCGTTGGACATCGTTGGACACCGTGGGACAACGTGGGACAACGTGGGACAACGTGGGACAACGTGGGACATCGTTGGACACCGTTGGACATCGTTGGACACCGTGGGACAACGTGGGACAACGTGGGACAACGTGGGACAACGTGGGACAACGTGGGGCAACGTGGGACAACGTGGGACATCGTGGGACAACGTGGGACAACGTGGGACAACGTGGGACAACGTGGGACAACGTGGGACACCGTTGGACATCGTTGGACACCGTGGGACAACGTGGGGCAACGTGGGACAACGTGGGACATCGTGGGACAACGTGGGACAACGTGGGACAACGTGGGACAACGTGGGACAACGTGGGACAACGTGGGACAACGTGGGACACCGTTGGACATCGTTGGACACCGTGGGACAACGTGGGACAACGTGGGACAACGTGGGACAACGTGGGACAACGTGGGACACCGTGGGACAACGTGGGACAACGTGGGACAACGTGGGACACCGTTGGACACCGTTGGACATCGTTGGACATCGTTGGACATCGTGGGACACCGTTGGACATCGTTGGACATCGTTGGACACCGTGGGACAACGTGGGACAACGTGGGACAACGTGGGACAACGTGGGACAACGAGGGACAACGTGGGACAACGTGGGACAACGTGGGACAACGTGGGACAACGTGGGACAACGTGGGACAACGTGGGACAACGTGGGACACCGTTGGACATCGTTGGACAACGTGGGACAACGTGGGACAACGTGGGACAACGTGGGACAACGTGGGACAACGTGGGACACCGTTGGACACCGTTGGACATCGTTGGACATCGTTGGACATCGTGGGACACCGTTGGACATCGTTGGACATCGTTGGACACCGTGGGACAACGTGGGACAACGTGGGACAACGTGGGACAACGTGGGACAACGTGGGACAACGTGGGACAACGTGGGACAACGTGGGACAACGTGGGACACCGTTGGACACCGTTGGACATCGTTGGACAACGTGGGACAACGTGGGACAACGTGGGACAACGTGGGACAACGTGGGACATCGCTGGACACCGTTGGACATCGTTGGACACCGTGGGACAACGTGGGACAACGTGGGACAACGTGGGACAACGTGGGACAACGTGGGACAACGTGGGACAAGGTGGGACACCGTTGGACATCGTTGGACAACGTGGGACAACGTGGGACACCGTTGGACATCGTTGGACACCGTTGGACACCGTGGGACAACGTGGGACAACGTGGGACAACGTGGGACAACGTGGGACAACGTGGGACAACGAGGGACACCGTTGGACATCGTTGGACAACGTGGGACAACGTGGGACACCGTTGGACATCGTTGGACACCGTGGGACAACGTGGGACAACGTGGGACAACGTGGGACACCGTTGGACACCGTTGGACATCGTTGGACACCGTTGGACACCGTGGGACAACGTGGGACAACGTGGGACAACGTGGGACAACGTGGGACAACGTGGGACAACGTGGGACACCGTTGGACACCGTTGGACACCGTTGGACACCGTGGGACAACGTGGGGCAACGTGGGACAACGTGGGACATCGTGGGACAACGTGGGACAACGTGGGACAACGTGGGACAACGTGGGACAACGTGGGACAACGTGGGACAACGTGGGACAACGTGGGACAACGTGGGACAACGTGGGACACCGTTGGACAACGTGGGACACCGTTGGACATCGTTGGACACCGTGGGACAACGTGGGACAACGTGGGACAACGTGGGACACCGTTGGACACCGTTGGACATCGTTGGACATCGTTGGACATCGTGGGACACCGTTGGACATCGCTGGACACCGTTGGACATCGTTGGACACCGTGGGACAACGTGGGACAACGTGGGACAACGTGGGACAACGTGGGACAACGTGGGACAACGTGGGACACCGTTGGACATCGTTGGACAACGTGGGACAACGTGGGACACCGTTGGACATCGTTGGACACCGTGGGACAACGTGGGACAACGTGGGACAACGTGGGACACCGTTGGACACCGTTGGACATCGTTGGACACCGTTGGACACCGTGGGACAACGTGGGACAACGTGGGACAACGTGGGACAACGTGGGACAACGTGGGACAACGTGGGACACCGTTGGACACCGTTGGACACCGTTGGACACCGTTGGACATCGGTGGACATCGTGGGACACCGTTGGACACCGTGGGACAACGTGGGACAACGTGGGACAACGTGGGACAACGTTGGACACCGTTGGACATCGTTGGACAACGTGGGACAACGTGGGACAACGTGGGACAACGTGGGACAACGTGGGACATCGCTGGACACCGTTGGACATCGTTGGACACCGTGGGACAACGTGGGACAACGTGGGACAACGTGGGACAACGTGGGACAACGTGGGACAACGTGGGACAAGGTGGGACACCGTTGGACATCGTTGGACAACGTGGGACAACGTGGGACACCGTTGGACATCGTTGGACACCGTGGGACAACGTGGGACAACGTGGGACAACGTGGGACACCGTTGGACACCGTTGGACATCGTTGGACACCGTGGGACACCGTGGGACAACGTGGGACAACGTGGGACAACGTGGGACAACGTGGGACAACGTGGGACAACGAGGGACACCGTTGGACATCGTTGGACAACGTGGGACAACGTGGGACACCGTTGGACATCGTTGGACACCGTGGGACAACGTGGGACAACGTGGGACAACGTGGGACACCGTTGGACACCGTTGGACATCGTTGGACACCGTTGGACACCGTGGGACAACGTGGGACAACGTGGGACAACGTGGGACAACGTGGGACAACGTGGGACAACGTGGGACACCGTTGGACACCGTTGGACACCGTTGGACACCGTTGGACATCGGTGGACATCGTGGGACACCGTTGGACACCGTGGGACAACGTGGGACAACGTGGGACAACGTGGGACACCGTTGGACACCGTTGGACATCGTTGGACATCGTTGGACATCGTGGGACACCGTTGGACATCGTTGGACATCGTTGGACACCGTGGGACAACGTGGGACAACGTGGGACAACGTGGGACAACGTGGGACATCGCTGGACACCGTTGGACATCGTTGGACACCGTGGGACAACGTGGGACAACGTGGGACAACGTGGGACAACTTGGGACAACGTGGGACAACGTGGGGCAACGTGGGACAACGTGGGACATCGTGGGACAACGTGGGACAACGTGGGACAACGTGGGACAACGTGGGACAACGTGGGACAAGGTGGGACACCGTTGGACATCGTTGGACAACGTGGGACAACGTGGGACACCGTTGGACATCGTTGGACACCGTGGGACAACGTGGGACAACGTGGGACAACGTGGGACACCGTTGGACACCGTTGGACATCGTTGGACACCGTTGGACACCGTGGGACAACGTGGGACAACGTGGGACAACGTGGGACAACGTGGGACAACGTGGGACAACGAGGGACACCGTTGGACATCGTTGGACAACGTGGGACAACGTGGGACACCGTTGGACATCGTTGGACACCGTGGGACAACGTGGGACAACGTGGGACAACGTGGGACACCGTTGGACACCGTTGGACATCGTTGGACACCGTTGGACACCGTGGGACAACGTGGGACAACGTGGGACAACGTGGGACAACGTGGGACAACGTGGGACAACGTGGGACACCGTTGGACACCGTTGGACATCGTTGGACACCGTTGGACATCGGTGGACATCGTGGGACACCGTTGGACACCGTGGGACAACGTGGGACAACGTGGGACAACGTGGGACACCGTTGGACACCGTTGGACATCGTTGGACATCGTTGGACATCGTGGGACACCGTTGGACATCGTTGGACATCGTTGGACACCGTGGGACAACGTGGGACAACGTGGGACAACGTGGGACAACGTGGGACATCGCGGGACACCGTGGGACATCGTTGGACACCGTGGGACAACGTGGGACAACGTGGGACAACGTGGGACAACTTGGGACAACGTGGGACAACGTGGGGCAACGTGGGACAACGTGGGACATCGTGGGACAACGTGGGACAACGTGGGACAACGTGGGACAACGTGGGACAACGTGGGACACCGTTGGACATCGTTGGACACCGTGGGACAACGTGGGGCAACGTGGGACAACGTGGGACAACGTAGGACAACGCTGGACAACGTGGGACAACGTGGGACAACGTGGGACAACGTGGGACAACGTGGGACAACGTGGGACACCGTTGGACATCGTTGGACACCGTGGGACAACGTGGGACAACGTGGGACAACGTGGGACAACGTGGGACAACGTGGGACACCGCGGGACAACGTGGGACAACGTGGGACAACGTGGGACACCGTTGGACACCGTTGGACATCGTTGGACATCGTTGGACATCGTGGGACACCGTTGGACATCGTTGGACACCGTTGGACACCGTGGGACAACGTGGGACAACGTGGGACAACGTGGGACAACGTGGGACAACGAGGGACAACGTGGGACAACGTGGGACAACGTGGGACAACGTGGGACAACGTGGGACAACGTGGGACAACGTGGGACAACGTGGGACACCGTTGGACATCGTTGGACAACGTGGGACAACGTGGGACAACGTGGGACAACGTGGGACAACGTGGGACAACGTGGGACATCGTGGGACACCGTGGGACACCGTTGGACACCGTTGGACATCGTTGGACACCGTGGGACAACGTGGGACAACGTGGGACAACGTGGGACAACGTGGGACAACGTGGGACAACGTGGGACAACGTGGGACACCGTTGGACACCGTGGGACACCGTTGGACACCGTTGGACATCGTTGGACACCGTGGGACAACGTGGGACAACGTGGGACAACGTGGGACAACGTGGGGCAACGTGGGACAACGTGGGACATCGTGGGACAACGTGGGACAACGTGGGACAACGTGGGACAACGTGGGACAACGTGGGACACCGTTGGACATCGTTGGACACCGTGGGACAACGTGGGACAACGTGGGACAACGTGGGACATCGTGGGACAACGTGGGACAACGTGGGACAACGTGGGACAACGTGGGACAACGTGGGACAACGTGGGACAACGTGGGACAACGTGGGACAACGTGGGACACCGTTGGACATCGTTGGACACCGTGGGACAACGTGGGACAACGTGGGACAACGTGGGACAACGTGGGACAACGTGGGACAACGTGGGACAACGTGGGACAACGTGGGACAACGTGGGACATCGTGGGACAACGTGGGACAACGTGGGACAACGTGGGACAACGTGGGACATCGTTGGACACCGTTGGACACCGTGGGACAACGTGGGACAACGTGGGACACCGTTGGACACCGTTGGACATCGTTGGACATCGTTGGACATCGTGGGACACCGTTGGACATCGTTGGACATCGTTGGACATCGTTGGACAACGTGGGACAACGTGGGACAACGTGGGACAACGTGGGACACCGTTGGACACCGTTGGACACCGTTGGACACCGTTGGACATCGTTGGACACCGTGGGACAACGTGGGACAACGTGGGACAACGTGGGAAACCATGGAACAACGTGGGACAACGTGGGACACCGTTGGACATCGTTGGACAACGTGGGACAACGTGGGACAACGTGGGACACCGTTGGACACCGTTGGACACCGTTGGACACCGTTGGACATCGTTGGACACCGTGGGACAACGTGGGACAACGTGGGACAACGTGGGACAACGTGGGAAACCATGGAACAACGTGGGACAACGTGGGACACCGTTGGACATCGTTGGACAACGTGGGACACCGTTGGACACCGTTGGACACCGTTGGACACCGTTGGACACCGTTGGACACCGTTGGACACCGTTGGACACCGTTGGACATCGTTGGACACCGTTGGACATCGTTGGACACCGTGGGACAACGTGGGACAACGTGGGACAACGTGGGAAACCATGGAACAACGTGGGACAACGTGGGACACCGTTGGACATCGTTGGACATGTTTGGACACCGTGGGACAACGTGGGACAACGTGGGACACCGTTGGACATCGCTGGACACCGTTGGACATCGTTGGACACCGTGGGACAACGTGGGACAACGTGGGACAACGTGGGACAACGTGGGACATCGTGGGACAACGTGGGACAACGTGGGACAACGTGGGACAACGTGGGACAACGTGGGACACCGTTGGACACCGTTGGACACCGTTGGACACCGTTGGACATCGTTGGACACCGTGGGACAACGTGGGACAACGTGGGACAACGTGGGAAACCATGGAACAACGTGGGACAACGTGGGACACCGTTGGACATCGTTGGACATCGTTGGACACCGTGGGACAACGTGGGACAACGTGGGAAAACGTGGGACAACGTGGGACACCGTTTGGACATCGCTGGACACCGTTGGACATCGTTGGACACCGTTGGACAACGTGGGACAACGTGGGACAACGTGGGACAACGTGGGACAACGTGGGACAACGTGGGACAACGTGGGACAACGTGGGACAACGTGGGACAACGTGGGACAACGTGGGACAACGTGGGACATCGTGGGACAACGTGGGACAACGTGGGACAACGTGGGACAACGTGGGACAACGTGGGACAACGTGGGACAACGTGGGACACCGTTGGACACCGTGGGACAACGTGGTACAACGTGGGACAACGTGGGACAACGTGGGACAACGTGGGACAACGTGGGACAACGTGGGACAACGTGGGACAACGTGGGACATCGTGGGACAACGTGGGACAACGTGGGACAACGTGGGACAACGTGGGACATCGTTGGACACCGTTGGACACCGTGGGACACCGTTGGACATCGTTGGACACCGTGGGACAACGTGGGACAACGTGGGACAACGTGGGACAACGTGGGACAACGTGGGACAACGTGGGACAACGTGGGACAACTTGGGACAACGTGGGACAACGTGGGACAACGTGGGACATCGTGGGACAACGTGGGACAACGTGGGACAACGTGGGACAACGTGGGACACCGTGGGACAACGTGGGACACCGTTGGACATCGTTGGACACCGTGGGACAACGTGGGACAACGTGGGACAACGTGGGACAACGTGGGACAACGTGGGACAACGTGGGACATCGTGGGACAACGTGGGACAACGTGGGACAACGTGGGACAACGTGGGACACCGTTGGACAACGTGGGACACCGTTGGACATCGTTGGACACCGTGGGACAACGTGGGACAACGTGGGACCACGTGGGACAACGTGGGACAACGTGGGACCACGTGGGACACCGTTGGACATCGTTGGACACCGTGGGACAACGTGGGCAACGTGGGACCACGTGGGACAACGTGGGACAACGTGGGACAACGTGGGACAACGTGGGACATCGTGGGACAACGTGGGACAACGTGGGACAACGTGGGACAACGTGGGACTACGTGGGACACCGTTGGACACCGTTGGACACCGTTGGACACCGTGGGACAACGTGGGACAACGTGGGACCACGTGGGACAACGTGGGACAACGTGGGACAACGTGGGACAACGTGGGACATCGTGGGACAACGTGGGACAACGTGGGACAACGTGGGACAACGTGGGACAACGTGGGACCACGTGGGACAACGTGGGACAACGTGGGACAACGTGGGACAACGTGGGACATCGTGGGACAACGTGGGACAACGTGGGACAACGTGGGACAACGTGGGACACCGTTGGACAACGTGGGACACCGTTGGACATCGTTGGACACCGTGGGACAACGTGGGACAACGTGGGACCACGTGGGACAACGTGAGACAACGTGGGACAACGTGGGACAACGTGGGACATCGTGGGACAACGTGGGACAACGTGGGACAACGTGGGACAACGTGGGACAACGTGGGACACCGTTGGACACCGTTGGACACCGTTGGACAACGTGGGACACCGTTGGACATCGTTGGACACCGTGGGACAACGTGGGACAACGTGGGACCACGTGGGACAACGTGGGACAACGTGGGACAACGTGGGACAACGTGGGACAACGTGGGACAACGTGGGACATCGTGGGACAACGTGGGACAACGTGGGACACCGTTGGACAACGTGGGACACCGTTGGACATCGTTGGACACCGTGGGACAACGTGGGACACCGTTGGACATCGTTGGACACCGTGGGACAACGTGGGACAACGTGGGACAACTTGGGACACCGTTGGACACCGTTGGACACCGTTGGACACCGTTGGACAACGTGGGACAACGTGGGACACCGTTGGACACCGTTGGACACCGTTGGACACCGTTGGACATCGTTGGACACCGTGGGACAACGTGGGACAACGTGGGACAACGTGGGACAACGTGGGACAACGTGGGACAACGTGGGACAACGTGGGACAACGTGGGACAACGTGGGACAACGTGGGACAACGTGGGACAACGTGGGACAACGTGGGACAACGTGGGACAACGTGGGACAACGTGGGACAACGTGGGACAACGTGGGACAACGTGGGACACCGTTGGACATCGTTGGACATCGTTGGACATCGTTGGACACCGTTGGACACCGTTGGACACCGTTGGATACCGTTGGACACCGTTGGACATCGGTGGACATCGTGGGACACCGTTGGACATCGTTGGACACCGTGGGACAACGTGGGACAACGTGGGACAACGTGGGACAACGTGGGACAACGTGGGACAACGTGGGACAACGTGGGACATCGTGGGACAACGTGGGACAACGTGGGACAACGTGGGACAACGTGGGACAACGTGGGACACCGTTGGACACCGTTGGACACCGTTGGACACCGTTGGACATCGTTGGACACCGTGGGACAACGTGGGACAACGTGGGACAACGTGGGACAACGTGGGACAACGTGGGACAACGTGGGACAACGTGGGACAACTTGGGACAACGTGGGACAACGTGGGACAACGTGGGACATCGTGGGACAACGTGGGACAACGTGGTACAACGTGGGACAACGTGGGACACCGTTGGACAACGTGGGACACCGTTGGACATCGTTGGACACCGTGGGACAACGTGGGACAACGTGGGACAATGTGGGACAACGTGGGACAACGTGGGACAACGTGGGACATCGTGGGACAACGTGGGACAACGTGGGACAACGTGGGACAACGTGGGACACCGTGGGACAACGTGGGACACCGTTGGACATCGTTGGACACCGTGGGACAACGTGGGACAACGTGGGACCACGTGGGACAACGTGGGACAACGTGGGACAACGTGGGACAACGTGGGACAACGTGGGACAACGTGGGACATCGTGGGACAACGTGGGACAACGTGGGACACCGTTGGACAACGGGGGACACCGTCGGACATCGTTGGACACCGTGGGACAACGTGGGACACCGTTGGACATCGTTGGACACCGTGGGACAACGTGGGACAACGTGGGACAACTTGGGACACCGTTGGACACCGTTGGACACCGTTGGACACCGTTGGACAACGTGGGACAACGTGGGACACCGTTGGACACCGTTGGACACCGTTGGACACCGTTGGACATCGTTGGACACCGTGGGACAACGTGGGACAACGTGGGAAACCATGGAACAACGTGGGACAACGTGGGACACCGTTGGACATCGTTGGACAACGTGGGACAACGTGGGACAACGTGGGACAACGTGGGACAACGTGGGACAACGTGGGACAACGTGGGACAACGTGGGACATCGTGGGACAACGTGGGACAACGTGGGACAACGTGGGACAACGTGGGACATCGTTGGACACCGTTGGACACCGTGGGACAACGTGGGACAACGTGGGACAACGTGGGACAACGTGGGACAACGTGGGACAACGTGGGACACCGTTGGACACCGTGGGACACCGTTGGACACCGTTGGACATCGTTGGACACCGTGGGACAACGTGGGACAACGTGGGACAACGTGGGACAACGTGGGACAACGTGGGACAACGTGGGACAACGTGGGACAACTTGGGACAACGTGGGACAACTTGGGACAACGTGGGACATCGTGGGACAACGTGGGACAACGTGGGACAACGTGGGACAACGTGGGACACCGTTGGACAACGTGGGACATCGTTGGACACCGTTGGACACCGTGGGACAACGTGGGACAACGTGGGACAACGTGGGACAACGTGGGACAACGTGGGACAACGTGGGACAACGTGGGACAACGTGGGACAACGTGGGACAACGCGGGACAACGTGGTACAACGTGGGACACCGTTGGACACCGTGGGACACCGTTGGACACCGTTGGACATCGTTGGACACCGTGGGACAACGTGGGACAACGTGGGACAACGTGGGACAACGTGGGACAACGTGGGACAACGTGGGACAACGTGGGACAACTTGGGACAACGTGGGACAACGTGGGACAACGTGGGACATCGTGGGACAACGTGGGACAACGTGGGACAACGTGGGACAACGTGGGACACCGTTGGACAACGTGGGACACCGTTGGACATCGTTGGACACCGTGGGACAACGTGGGACAACGTGGGACAACGTGGGACAACGTGGGAAACCATGGAACAACGTGGGACAACGTGGGACACCGTTGGACATCGTTGGACAACGTGGGACACCGTTGGACACCGTTGGACACCGTTGGACACCGTTGGACACCGTTGGACACCGTTGGACACCGTTGGACACCGTTGGACATCGTTGGACACCGTTGGACATCGTTGGACACCGTGGGACAACGTGGGACAACGTGGGACAACGTGGGAAACCATGGAACAACGTGGGACAACGTGGGACACCGTTGGACATCGTTGGACATGTTTGGACACCGTGGGACAACGTGGGACAACGTGGGACACCGTTGGACATCGCTGGACACCGTTGGACATCGTTGGACACCGTGGGACAACGTGGGACAACGTGGGACAACGTGGGACAACGTGGGACATCGTGGGACAACGTGGGACAACGTGGGACAACGTGGGACAACGTGGGACAACGTGGGACACCGTTGGACACCGTTGGACACCGTTGGACACCGTTGGACATCGTTGGACACCGTGGGACAACGTGGGACAACGTGGGACAACGTGGGAAACCATGGAACAACGTGGGACAACGTGGGACACCGTTGGACATCGTTGGACATCGTTGGACACCGTGGGACAACGTGGGACAACGTGGGAAAACGTGGGACAACGTGGGACACCGTTTGGACTTCGCTGGACACCGTTGGACATCGTTGGACACCGTGGGACAACGTGGGACAACGTGGGACAACGTGGGACAACGTGGGACAACGTGGGACAACGTGGGACAACGTGGGACAACGTGGGACAACGTGGGACAACGTGGGACAACGTGGGACAACGTGGGACATCGTGGGACAACGTGGGACAACGTGGGACAACGTGGGACAACGTGGGACAACGTGGGACAACGTGGGACAACGTGGGACACCGTGGGACACCGTGGGACAACGTGGTACAACGTGGGACAACGTGGGACAACGTGGGACAACGTGGGACACCGTGGGACAACGTGGGACAACGTGGGACAACGTGGGACATCGTGGGACAACGTGGGACAACGTGGGACAACGTGGGACAACGTGGGACATCGTTGGACACCGTTGGACACCGTGGGACAACGTGGGACAACGTGGGACAACGTGGGACAACGCGGGACAACGTGGGACAACGTGGGACACCGTTGGACACCGTGGGACACCGTTGGACACCGTTGGACATCGTTGGACACCGTGGGACAACGTGGGACAACGTGGGACAACGTGGGACAACGTGGGACAACGTGGGACAACGTGGGACAACGTGGGACAACTTGGGACAACGTGGGACAACGTGGGACAACGTGGGACATCGTGGGACAACGTGGGACAACGTGGGACAACGTGGGACAACGTGGGACACCGTTGGACAACGTGGGACATCGTTGGACACCGTTGGACACCGTGGGACAACGTGGGACAACGTGGGACAACGTGGGAAAACGTGGGACAACGTGGGACAACGTGGGACAACGCGGGACAACGTGGTACATAGTGGGACACCGTTGGACACCGTGGGACACCGTTGGACACCGTTGGACATCGTTGGACACCGTGGGACAACGTGGGACAACGTGGGACAACGTGGGACAACGTGGGACAACGTGGGACAACGTGGGACAACGTGGGACAACTTGGGACAACGTGGGACAACGTGGGACAACGTGGGACATCGTGGGACAACGTGGGACAACGTGGGACAACGTGGGACAACGTGGGACACCGTTGGACAACGTGGGACACCGTTGGACATCGTTGGACACCGTGGGACAACGTGGGACAACGTGGGACAACGTGGGACAACGTGGGACAACGTGGGACAACGTGGGACATCGTGGGACAACGTGGGACAACGTGGGACAACGTGGGACAACGTGGGACACCGTTGGACAACGTGGGACACCGTTGGACATCGTTGGACACCGTGGGACAACGTGGGACAACGTGGGACCACGTGGGACAACGTGGGACAACGTGGGACAACGTGGGACAACGTGGGACACCGTTGGACATCGCTGGACACCGTTGGACATCGTTGGACACCGTGGGACAACGTGGGACAACGTGGGACAACGTGGGACAACGTGGGACAACGTGGGACAACGTGGGACAACGTGGGACAACGTGGGACAACGTGGGACAACGTGGGACAACGTGGGACAACGTGGGACATCGTGGGACAACGTGGGACAACGTGGGACAACGTGGGACAACGTGGGACAACGTGGGACAACGTGGGACAACGTGGGACACCGTTGGACACCGTGGGACAACGTGGGACAACGTGGGACAACGTGGGACAACGTGGGACAACGTGGGACAACGTGGGACAACGTGGGACAACGTGGGACATCGTGGGACAACGTGGGACAACGTGGGACAACGTGGGACAACGTGGGACATCGTTGGACACCGTTGGACACCGTGGGACAACGTGGGACAACGTGGGACAACGTGGGACAACGTGGGACACCGTTGGACACCGTTGGACACCGTTGGACACCGTTGGACATCGTTGGACACCGTGGGACAACGTGGGACAACGTGGGACAACGTGGGAAACCATGGAACAACGTGGGACAACGTGGGACACCGTTGGACATCGTTGGACATCGTTGGACATCGTGGGACACCGTTGGACATCGTTGGACATCGTTGGACACCGTTGGACAACGTGGGACACCATTGGACATCGTTGGACACCGTGGGACAACGTGGGACAACGTGGGACCACGTGGGACAACGTGGGACAACGTGGGACAACGTGGGACAACGTGGGACAACGTGGGACAACGTGGGACATCGTGGGACAACGTGGGACCACGTGGGACAACGTGGGACAACGTGGGACAACGTGGGACAACGTGGGACATCGTGGGACAACGTGGGACAACGTGGGACAACGTGGGACAACGTGGGACCACGTGGGACAACGTGGGACAACGTGGGACAACGTGGGACAACGTGGGACATCGTGGGACAACGTGGGACAACGTGGGACAACGTGGGACAACGTGGGACAACGTGGGACACCGTTGGACACCGTTGGACACCGTTGGACACCGTTGGACATCGTTGGACACCGTGGGACAACGTGGGACAACGTGGGACAACGTGGGAAACCATGGAACAACGTGGGACAACGTGGGACACCGTTGGACATCGTTGGACATCTTTGGACACCGTGGGACAACGTGGGACAACGTGGGAAAACGTGGGACAACGTGGGACACCGTTGGACATCGCTGGACACCGTTGGACACCGTTGGACATCGTTGGACACCGTGGGACAACGTGGGACAACGTGGGACAACGTGGGAAACCATGGAACAACGTGGGACAACGTGGGACACCGTTGGACATCGTTGGACAACGTGGGACAACGTGGGACACCGTTGGACACCGTTGGACACCGTTGGACATCGTTGGACACCGTGGGACAACGTGGGACAACGTGGGACAACGTGGGAAACCATGGAACAACGTGGGACAACGTGGGACACCGTTGGACATCGTTGGACATCGTTGGACACCGTGGGACAACGTGGGACAACGTGGGAAAACGTGGGACAACGTGGGACACCGTTGGACATCGCTGGACACCGTTGGACATCGTTGGACACCGTGGGACAACGTGGGACAACGTGGGACAACGTGGGACAACGTGGGACAACGTGGGACAACGTGGGACAACGTGGGACAACGTGGGACAACGTGGGACAACGTGGGACAACGTGGGACAACGTGGGACAACGTGGGACAACGTGGGACAACGTGGGACATCGTGGGACAACGTGGGACAACGTGGGACAACGTGGGACACCGTTGGACATCGTTGGACAACGTGGGACAACGTGGGACAACGTGGGACAACGTGGGACAACGTGGGACAACGTGGGACAACGTGGGACAACGCGGGACAACGTGGGACAACGTGGGACACCGTTGGACACCTTGGGACACCGTTGGACACCGTTGGACATCGTTGGACACCGTGGGACAACGTGGGACAACGTGGGACAACGTGGGACAACGTGGGACAACGTGGGACAACGTGGGACAACGTGGGACACCGTTGGACATCGTTGGACATCGTTGGACATCGTGGGACACCGTTGGACATCGTTGGACATCGTTGGACACCGTTGGACAACGTGGGACACCGTTGGACATCGTTGGACACCGTGGGACAACGTGGGACAACGTGGGACCACGTGGGACAACGTGGGACAACGTGGGACAACGTGGGACAACGTGGGACATCGTGGGACAACGTGGGACAACGTGGGACAACGTGGGACAACGTGGGACAACGTGGGACACCGTTGGACACCGTTGGACACCGTTGGACACCGTTGGACATCGTTGGACACCGTGGGACAACGTGGGACAACGTGGGACAACGTGGGAAACCATGGAACAACGTGGGACAACGTGGGACACCGTTGGACATCGTTGGACATCTTTGGACACCGTGGGACAACGTGGGACAACGTGGGAAAACGTGGGACAACGTGGGACACCGTTGGACGTCGCTGGACACCGTTGGACATCGTTGGACACCGTGGGACAACGTGGGACAACGTGGGACAACGTGGGACAACGTGGGACATCGTGGGACAACGTGGGACAACGTGGGACAACGTGGGACAACGTGGGACAACGTGGGACACCGTTGGACACCGTTGGACACCGTTGGACACCGTTGGACATCGTTGGACACCGTGGGACAACGTGGGACAACGTGGGACAACGTGGGAAACCATGGAACAACGTGGGACAACGTGGGACACCGTTGGACATCGTTGGACATCGTTGGACACCGTGGGACAACGTGGGACAACGTGGGAAAACGTGGGACAACGTGGGACACCGTTGGACATCGCTGGACACCGTTGGACATCGTTGGACACCGTGGGACAACGTGGGACAACTTGGGACAACGTGGGACAACGTGGGACAACGTGGGACAACGTGGGACAACGTGGGACAACGTGGGACAACGTGGGACAACGTGGGACAACGTGGGACAACGTGGGACATCGTGGGACAACGTGGGACAACGTGGGACAACGTGGGACAACGTGGGACACCGTTGGACACCGTGGGACAACGTGGGACAACGTGGGACAACGTGGGACAACGCGGGACAACGTGGGACAACGTGGGACACCGTTGGACACCGTGGGACACCGTTGGACACCGTGGGACATCGTTGGACACCGTGGGACAACGTGGGACAACGTGGGACAACGTGGGACAACGTGGGACAACGTGGGACAACGTGGGACAACGTGGGACAACTTGGGACAACGTGGGACAACGTGGGACAACGTGGGACATCGTGGGACAACGTGGGACAACGTGGGACAACGTGGGACAACGTGGGACAACGTGGGACACCGTTGGACAACGTGGGACATCGTTGGACACCGTTGGACACCGTGGGACAACGTGGGACAACGTGGGACAACGTGGGACAACGTGGGACAACGTGGGACAACGTGGGACAACGCGGGACAACGTGGTACAACGTGGGACACCGTTGGACACCGTGGGACACCGTTGGACACCGTTGGACATCGTTGGACACCGTGGGACAACGTGGGACAACGTGGGACAACGTGGGACAACGTGGGACAACGTGGGACAACGTGGGACAACGTGGGACAACTTGGGACAACGTGGGACAACGTGGGACAACGTGGGACATCGTGGGACAACGTGGGACAACGTGGGACAACGTGGGACAACGTGGGACACCGTTGGACAACGTGGGACACCGTTGGACATCGTTGGACACCGTGGGACAACGTGGGACAACGTGGGACAACGTGGGAAACCGTTGGACACCGTTGGACATCGTTGGACATCGTTGGACATCGTGGGACACCGTTGGACATCGTTGGACATCGTTGGACACCGTGGGACAACGTGGGACAACGTGGGACAACGTGGGACAACGTGGGACAACGTGGGACAACGTGGGACAACGTGGGACAACGTGGGACAACGTGGGACAACGTGGGACAACGTGGGACAACGTGGGACAACGTGGGACAACGTGGGACACCGTTGGACATCGTTGGACAACGTGGGACAACGTGGGACAACGTGGGCCAACGTGGGACAACGTGGGACAACGTGGGACACCGTTAGACACCGTGGGACACCGTTGGACACCGTTGGACATCGTTGGACACCGTGGGACAACGTGGGACAACGTGGGACAACGTGGGACAACGTGGGACAACGTGGGACAACGTGGGACAACGTGGGACAACGTGGGACATCGCTGGACACCGTTGGACATCGTTGGACACCGTGGGACAACGTGGGACAACGTGGGACAACGTGGGACAACGTGGGACAACGTGGGACAACGTGGGGCAACGTGGGACAACGTGGGACAACGTGGGACAACGTGGGACAACGTGGGACACCGTTGGACATCGTTGGACACCGTGGGACAACGTGGGGCAACGTGGGACAACGTGGGACATCGTGGGACAACGTGGGACAACGTGGGACAACGTGGGACAACGTGGGACAACGTGGGACAACGTGGGACATCGTGGGACAACGTGGGACAACGTGGGACAACGTGGGACAACGTGGGACATCGTTGGACACCGTTGGACACCGTGGGACAACGTGGGACAACGTGGGACAACGTGGGACAACGTGGGACAACGTGGGACAACGTGGGACAACGCGGGACAACGTGGGACAACGTGGGACACCGTTGGACACCGTGGGACACCGTTGGACACCGTTGGACATCGTTGGACACCGTGGGACAACGTGGGACAACGTGGGACAACGTGGGACAACGTGGGACAACGTGGGACAACGTGGGACAACGTGGGACAACTTGGGACAACGTGGGACAACGTGGGACAACGTGGGACATCGTGGGACAACGTGGGACAACGTGGGACAACGTGGGACAACGTGGGACACCGTTGGACAACGTGGGACACCGTTGGACATCGTTGGACACCGTGGGACAACGTGGGACAACGTGGGACAACGTGGGACAACGTGGGACAACGTGGGACAACGTGGGACAACGTGGGACAACGTGGGACAACGTGGGACAACGTGGGACAACGTGGGACAACGTGGGACAACGTGGGACAACGTGGGACAACGTGGGACAACGTGGGACACCGTTGGACACCGTGGGACACCGTTGGACACCGTTGGACATCGTTGGACACCGTGGGACAACGTGGGACAACGTGGGACAACGTGGGACAACGTGGGACAACGTGGGACAACGTGGGACAACGTGGGACAACGTGGGACAACGTGGGACAACGTGGGACAACGTGGGACAACGTGGGACAACGTGGGACATCGTGGGACAACGTGGGACAACGTGGGACAACGTGGGACAACGTGGGACACCGTTGGACAACGTGGGACACCGTTGGACATCGTTGGACACCGTGGGACAACGTGGGACAACGTGGGACCACGTGGGACAACGTGGGACAACGTGGGACAACGTGGGACAACGTGGGACATCGCGGGACAACGTGGGACAACGTGGGACAACGTGGGACAACGTGGGACAACGTGGGACACCGTTGGACACCGTTGGACACCGTTGGACACCGTTGGACATCGTTGGACACCGTGGGACAACGTGGGACAACGTGGGACAACGTGGGAAACCATGGAACAACGTGGGACAACGTGGGACACCGTTGGACATCGTTGGACATCTTTGGACACCGTGGGACAACGTGGGACAACGTGGGAAAACGTGGGACAACGTGGGACACCGTTGGACATCGCTGGACACCGTTGGACATCGTTGGACACCGTGGGACAACGTGGGACAACGTGGGACAACGTGGGACAACGTGGGACAACGTGGTACAACGTGGGACAACGTGGGACACCGTTGGACACCGTTGGACACCGTTGGACACCGTTGGACATCGTTGGACACCGTGGGACAACGTGGGACAACGTGGGACAACGTGGGAAACCATGGAACAACGTGGGACAACGTGGGACACCGTTGGACATCGTTGGACATCGTGGGACACCGTGGGACAACGTGGGACAACGTGGGAAAACGTGGGACAACGTGGGACACCGTTGGACATCGCTGGACACCGTTGGACATCGTTGGACACCGTGGGACAACGTGGGACAACGTGGGACAACGTGGGACAACGTGGGACAACGTGGGACAACGTGGGACAACGTGGGACAACGTGGGACAACGTGGGACAACGTGGGACAACGTGGGACAACGTGGGACATCGTGGGACAACGTGGGACAACGTGGGACAACGTGGGACAACGTGGGACAACGTGGGACAACGTGGGACAACGTGGGACACCGTTGGACACCGTGGGACAACGTGGGACAACGTGGGACAACGTGGGACAACGTGGGACAACGTGGGACAACGTGGGACAACGTGGGACAACGTGGGACAACGTGGGACATCGTGGGACAACGTGGGACAACGTGGGACAACGTGGGACAACGTGGGACATCGTTGGACACCGTTGGACACCGTGGGACAACGTGGGACAACGTGGGACAACGTGGGACAACGCGGGACAACGTGGGACAACGTGGGACAACGTGGGACAACGTGGGACAACGTGGGACAACTTGGGACAACGTGGGACAACGTGGGACAACGTGGGACATCGTGGGACAACGTGGGACAACGTGGGACAACGTGGGACAACGTGGGACACCGTTGGACAACGTGGGACACCGTTGGACATCGTTGGACACCGTGGGACAACGTGGGACAACGTGGGACAACGTGGGACAACGTGGGACAACGTGGGACAACGTGGGACATCGTGGGACAACGTGGGACAACGTGGGACAACGTGGGACAACGTGGGACACCGTTGGACAACGTGGGACAACGTGGGACAACGTGGGACAACGTGGGACAACGTGGGACAACTTGGGACAACGTGGGACAACGTGGGACAACGTGGGACATCGTGGGACAACGTGGGACAACGTGGGACAACGTGGGACAACGTGGGACACCGTTGGACAACGTGGGACACCGTTGGACATCGTTGGACACCGTGGGACAACGTGGGACAACGTGGGACAACGTGGGACAACGTGGGACAACGTGGGACAACGTGGGACATCGTGGGACAACGTGGGACAACGTGGGACAACGTGGGACAACGTGGGACACCGTTGGACAACGTGGGACACCGTTGGACATCGTTGGACACCGTGGGACAACGTGGGACAACGTGGGACCACGTGGGACAACGTGGGACAACGTGGGACAACGTGGGACAACGTGGGACAACGTGGGACAACGTGGGACATCGTGGGACAACGTGGGACAACGTGGGACACCGTTGGACAACGTGGGACACCGTTGGACATCGTTGGACACCGTGGGACAACGTGGGACACCGTTGGACATCGTTGGACACCGTGGGACAACGTGGGACAACGTGGGACAACTTGGGACACCGTTGGACACCGTTGGACACCGTTGGACACCGTTGGACAACGTGGGACAACGTGGGACACCGTTGGACACCGTTGGACACCGTTGGACACCGTTGGACATCGTTGGACACCGTGGGACAACGTGGGACAACGTGGGACAACGTGGGAAACCATGGAACAACGTGGGACAACGTGGGACACCGTTGGACATCGTTGGACAACGTGGGACAACGTGGGACAACGTGGGACAACGTGGGACAACGTGGGACAACGTGGGACAACGTGGGACATCGTGGGACAACGTGGGACAACGTGGGACAACGTGGGACAACGTGGGACAACGTGGGACATCGTTGGACACCGTTGGACACCGTGGGACAACGTGGGACAACGTGGGACAACGTGGGACAACGCGGGACAACGTGGGACAACGTGGGACACCGTGGGACACCGTGGGACACCGTTGGACACCGTGGGACATCGTTGGACACCGTGGGACAACGTGGGACATCGTGGGACAACGTGGGACAACGTGGGACAACGTGGGACAACGTGGGACAACGTGGGACAACTTGGGACAACGTGGGACAACTTGGGACAACGTGGGACATCGTGGGACAACGTGGGACAACGTGGGACAACGTGGGACAACGTGGGACACCGTTGGACAACGTGGGACATCGTTGGACACCGTTGGACACCGTGGGACAACGTGGGACAACGTGGGACAACGTGGGACAACGTGGGACAACGTGGGACAACGTGGGACAACGCGGGACAACGTGGTACAACGTGGGACACCGTTGGACACCGTGGGACACCGTTGGACACCGTTGGACATCGTTGGACACCGTGGGACAACGTGGGACAACGTGGGACAACGTGGGACAACGTGGGACAACGTGGGACAACGTGGGACAACGTGGGACAACTTGGGACAACGTGGGACAACGTGGGACAACGTGGGACATCGTGGGACAACGTGGGACAACGTAGGACAACGTGGGACAACGTGGGACACCGTTGGACAACGTGGGACACCGTTGGACATCGTTGGACACCGTGGGACAACGTGGGACAACGTGGGACAACGTGGGACAACGTGGGACAACGTGGGACAACGTGGGACATCGTGGGACAACGTGGGACAACGTGGGACAACGTGGGACAACGTGGGACACCGTTGGACAACGTGGGACACCGTTGGACAACGTGGGACACCGTTGGACATCGTTGGACACCGTGGGACAACGTGGGACACCGTTGGACATCGTTGGACACCGTGGGACAACGTGGGACAACGTGGGACAACGTGGGACACCGTTGGACACCGTTGGACACCGTTGGACACCGTGGGACAACGTGGGACAACGTGGGACACCGTTGGACACCGTTGGACACCGTTGGACGCCGTTGGACATCGTTGGACACCGTGGGACAACGTGGGACAACGTGGGACAACGTGGGAAACCATGGAACAACGTCGGACAACGTGGGACACCGTTGGACATCGTTGGACAACGTGGGACAACGTGGGACAACGTGGGACAACGTGGGACAACGTGGGACAACGTGGGACACCGTTGGACATCGTTGGACAACGTGGGACAACGTGGGACAACGTGGGACAACGTGGGACAACGTGGGACAACGTGGGACAACGTGGGACAACGTGGGACAACGTGGGACAACGTGGGACAACGTGGGACAACGTGGGACAACGTGGGACAACGTGGGACAACGTGGGACAACGTGGGACAACGTGGGACAACGTGGGACAACGTGGGACACCGTTGGACACCGTGGGACACCGTTGGACACCGTTGGACATCGTTGGACACCGTGGGACAACGTGGGACAACGTGGGACATCGTGGGACAACGTGGGACAACGTGGGACAACGTGGGACAACGTGGGACAACGTGGGACATCGTGGGACAACGTGGGACAACGTGGGACAACGTGGGACAACGTGGGACACCGTTGGACAAGGTGGGACACCGTTGGACATCGTTGGACACCGTGGGACAACGTGGGACAACGTGGGACCACGTGGGACAACGTGGGACAACGTGGGACAACGTGGGACAACGTGGGACATCGTGGGACAACGTGGGACAACGTGGGACAACGTGGGACAACGTGGGACAACGTGGGACACCGTTGGACACCGTTGGACACCGTTGGACACCGTTGGACATCGTTGGACACCGTGGGACAACGTGGGACAACGTGGGACAACGTGGGAAACCATGGAACAACGTGGGACAACGTGGGACACCGTTGGACATCGTTGGACATCTTTGGACACCGTGGGACAACGTGGGACAACGTGGGAAAACGTGGGACAACGTGGGACACCGTTGGACATCGCTGGACACCGTTGGACATCGTTGGACACCGTGGGACAACGTGGGACAACGTGGGAAAACGTGGGACAACGTGGGACACCGTTGGACACCGTGGGACAACGTGGGACAACGTGGGACAACGTGGGACAACGTGGGACAACGTGGGACATCGTGGGACAACGTGGGACAACGTGGGACAACGTGGGACAACGTGGGACATCGTTGGACACCGTTGGACACCGTGGGACAACGTGGGACAACGTGGGACAACGTGGGACATCGTGGGACAACGTGGGACAACGTGGGACAACGTGGGACAACGTGGGACAACGTGGGACACCGTTGGACAACGTGGGACATCGTTGGACACCGTTGGACACCGTGGGACAACGTGGGACAACGTGGGACAACGTGGGACAACGTGGGACAACGTGGGACAACGTAGGACAACGTGGGACACCGTTGGACATCGTTGGACAACGTGGGACAACGTGGGACAACGTGGGACAACGTGGGACAACGTGGGACAACGTGGGACACCGTTAGACACCGTGGGACACCGTTGGACACCGTTGGACATCGTTGGACACAGTGGGACAACGTGGGACAACGTGGGACAACGTGGGACAACGTGGGACAACGTGGGACAACGTGGGACAACGTGGGACACCGTTGGACACCGTGGGACACCGTTGGACACCGTTGGACATCGTTGGACAGAGTGGGACAACGTGGGACAACGTGGGACAACGTGGGACAACGTGGGACAACGTGGGACAACGTGGGACAACGTGGGACAACGTGGGACATCGCTGGACACCGTTGGACATCGTTGGACACCGTGGGACAACGTAGGACAACGTGGGACAACGTGGGACAACGTGGGACAACGTGGGACAACGTGGGACAACGTGGGACAACGTGGGACAACGTGGGACAACGTGGGACAACGTGGGACACCGTGGGACATCGTTGGACAACGTGGGACAACGTGGGACAACGTGGGACAACGTGGGACAACGTGGGACAACGTGGGACACCGTTAGACACCGTGGGACACCGTTGGACACCGTTGGACATCGTTGGACACAGTGGGACAACGTGGGACAACGTGGGACACCTTTGGACAACGTGGGACACCGTTGGACATCGTTGGACACCGTGGGACAACGTGGGACAACGTGGGACAACGTGGGAAACCGTTGGACACCGTTGGACATCGTTGGACATCGTTGGACATCGTGGGACACCGTTGGACATCGTTGGACATCGTTGGACACCGTGGGACAACGTGGGACAACGTGGGACAACGTGGGACAACGTGGGACAACGTGGGACAACGTGGGACAACGTGGGACAACGTGGGACAACGTGGGACAACGTGGGACAACGTGGGACAACGTGGGACAACGTGGGACACCGTTGGACATCGTTGGACAACGTGGGACAACGTGGGACAACGTGGGACAACGTGGGACAACGTGGGACAACGTGGGACACCGTTAGACACCGTGGGACACCGTTGGACACCGTTGGACATCGTTGGACACAGTGGGACAACGTGGGACAACGTGGGACAACGTGGGACAACGTGGGACAACGTGGGACAACGTGGGACAACGTGGGACAACGTGGGACATCGCTGGACACCGTTGGACATCGTTGGACACCGTGGGACAACGTGGGACAACGTGGGACAACGTGGGACAACGTGGGACAACGTGGGACAACGTGGGGCAACGTGGGACAATGTGGGACATCGTGGGACAACGTGGGACAACGTGGGACAACGTGTGACAACGTGGGACAACGTGGGACACCGTTGGACATCGTTGGACACCGTGGGACAACGTGGGGCAACGTGGGACAACGTGGGACATCGTGGGACAACGTGGGACAACGTGGGACAACGTGGGACAACGTGGGACAACGTGGGACAACGTGGGACAACGTGGGACAACGTGGGACAACGTGGGACAACGTGGGACAACGTGGGACATCGTTGGACACCGTTGGACACCGTGGGACAACGTGGGACAACGTGGGACAACGTGGGACAACGTGGGACAACGTGGGACAACGTGGGACAACGCGGGACAACGTGGGACAACGTGGGACACCGTTGGACACCGTGGGACACCGTTGGACACCGTTGGACACCGTTGGACACCGTGGGACAACGTGGGACAACGTGGGACAACGTGGGACAACGTGGGACAACGTGGGACAACGTGGGACAACGTGGGACAACGTGGGACAACTTGGGACAACGTGGGACAACGTGGGACAACGTGGGACATCGTGGGACAACGTGGGACAACGTGGGACAACGTGGGACAACGTGGGACACCGTTGGACAACGTGGGACACCGTTGGACATCGTTGGACACCGTGGGACAACGTGGGACAACGTGGGACAACGTTGGACACCGTTGGACACCGTTGGACATCGTTGGACATCGTTGGACATCGTGGGACACCGTTGGACATCGTTGGACATCGTTGGACATCGTTGGACACCGTGGGACACCGTTGGACACCGTTGGACAACGTGGGACAACGTGGGACAACGTGGGACAACGTGGGACAACGTGGGAAACCAGGGAACAACGTGGGACAACGTGGGACACCGTTGGACATCGTTGGACATCGTTGGACACCGTGGGACAACGTGGGACAACGTGGGAAAACGTGGGACAACGTGGGACACCGTTGGACATCGCTGGACACCGTTGGACATCGTTGGACACCGTGGGACAACGTGGGACAACGTGGGACAACGTGGGACAACGTGGGACAACGTGGGACAACGTGGGACAACGTGGGACAACGTGGGACAACGTGGGACATCGTGGGACAACGTGGGACAACGTGGGACAACGTGGGACAACGTGGGACAACGTGGGACACCGTTGGACAACGTGGGACACCGTTGGACATCGTTGGACACCGTGGGACAACGTGGGACAACGTGGGACAACGTGGGACACCGTTGGACACCGTTGGACATCGTTGGACATCGTTGGACATCGTGGGACACCGTTGGACATCGCTGGACAACGTGGGACAACGTGGGACAACGTGGGACAACGTGGGACACCGTTGGACACCGTTGGACATCGTTGGACATCGTTGGACATCGTGGGACACCGTTGGACATCGCTGGACACCGTTGGACATCGTTGGACACCGTGGGACAACGTGGGACAACGTGGGACAACGTGGGACAACGTGGGACAACGTGGGACAACGTGGGACAACGTGGGACACCGTTGGACATCGTTGGACAACGTGGGACAACGTGGGACACCGTTGGACATCGTTGGACACCGTGGGACAACGTGGGACAACGTGGGACAACGTGGGACACCGTTGGACACCGTTGGGCATCGTTGGACACCGTTGGACACCGTGGGACAACGTGGGACAACGTGGGACAACGTGGGACAACGTGGGACAACGTGGGACAACGTGGGACACCGTTGGACACCGTTGGACACCGTTGGACATCGTTGGACACCGTTGGACACCGTGGGACAACGTGGGACAACGTGGGACAACGTGGGACAACGTGGGACAACGTGGGACAACGTGGGACACCGTTGGACACCGTTGGACACCGTTGGACACCGTTGGACATCGGTGGACATCGTGGGACACCGTTGGACACCGTGGGACAACGTGGGACAACGTGGGACAACGTGGGACACCGTTGGACACCGTTGGACATCGTTGGACAACGTGGGACAACGTGGGACAACGTGGGACAACGTGGGACAACGTGGGACAACGTGGGACAACGTGGGACAACGTGGGACATCGCTGGACACCGTTGGACATCGTTGGACACCGTGGGACAACGTGGGACAACGTGGGACAACGTGGGACAACGTGGGACAACGTGGGACAACGTGGGACAAGGTGGGACACCGTTGGACATCGTTGGACAACGTGGGACAACGTGGGACACCGTTGGACATCGTTGGACACCGTGGGACAACGTGGGACAACGTGGGACAACGTGGGACACCGTTGGACACCGTTGGACATCGTTGGACACCGTTGGACACCGTGGGACAACGTGGGACAACGTGGGACAACGTGGGACAACGTGGGACAACGTGGGACAACGTGGGACACCGTTGGACATCGTTGGACAACGTGGGACAACGTGGGACACCGTTGGACATCGTTGGACACCGTGGGACAACGTGGGACAACGTGGGACAACGTGGGACACCGTTGGACACCGTTGGACATCGTTGGACACCGTTGGACACCGTGGGACAACGTGGGACAACGTGGGACAACGTGGGACAACGTGGGACAACGTGGGACAACGTGGGACACCGTTGGACACCGTTGGACACCGTTGGACACCGTTGGACATCGGTGGACATCGTGGGACACCGTTGGACACCGTGGGACAACGTGGGACAACGTGGGACAACGTGGGACACCGTTGGACACCGTTGGACATCGTTGGACATCGTTGGACATCGTGGGACACCGTTGGACATCGTTGGACATCGTTGGACACCGTGGGACAACGTGGGACAACGTGGGACAACGTGGGACAACGTGGGACATCGCTGGACACCGTTGGACATCGTTGGACACCGTGGGACAACGTGGGACAACGTGGGACAACGTGGGACAACGTGGGACAACGTGGGGCAACGTGGGACAACGTGGGACATCGTGGGACAACGTGGGACAACGTGGGACAACGTGGGACAACGTGGGACAACGTGGGACACCGTTGGACATCGTTGGACACCGTGGGACAACGTGGGGCAACGTGGGACAACGTGGGACATCGTGGGACAACGTGGGACAACGTGGGACAACGTGGGACAACGTGGGACAACGTGGGACAACGTGGGACAACGTGGGACACCGTTGGACATCGTTGGACACCGTGGGACAACGTGGGACAACGTGGGACAACGTGGGACAACGTGGGACAACGTGGGACACCGTGGGACAACGTGGGACAACGTGGGACAACGTGGGACACCGTTGGACACCGTTGGACATCGTTGGACATCGTTGGACATCGTGGGACACCGTTGGACATCGTTGGACATCGTTGGACACCGTGGGACAACGTGGGACAACGTGGGACAACGTGGGACAACGTGGGACAACGAGGGACAACGTGGGACAACGTGGGACAACGTGGGACAACGTGGGACAACGTGGGACAACGTGGGACAACGTGGGACAACGTGGGACACCGTTGGACATCGTTGGACAACGTGGGACAACGTGGGACAACGTGGGACAACGTGGGACAACGTGGGACAACGTGGGACACCGTTGGACACCGTTGGACATCGTTGGACATCGTTGGACATCGTGGGACACCGTTGGACATCGTTGGACATCGTTGGACACCGTGGGACAACGTGGGACAACGTGGGACAACGTGGGACAACGTGGGACAACGTGGGACAACGTGGGACAACGTGGGACAACGTGGGACAACGTGGGACACCGTTGGACACCGTTGGACATCGTTGGACAACGTGGGACAACGTGGGACAACGTGGGACAACGTGGGACAACGTGGGACATCGCTGGACACCGTTGGACATCGTTGGACACCGTGGGACAACGTGGGACAACGTGGGACAACGTGGGACAACGTGGGACAACGTGGGACAACGTGGGACAAGGTGGGACACCGTTGGACATCGTTGGACAACGTGGGACAACGTGGGACACCGTTGGACATCGTTGGACACCGTTGGACACCGTGGGACAACGTGGGACAACGTGGGACAACGTGGGACAACGTGGGACAACGTGGGACAACGAGGGACACCGTTGGACATCGTTGGACAACGTGGGACAACGTGGGACACCGTTGGACATCGTTGGACACCGTGGGACAACGTGGGACAACGTGGGACAACGTGGGACACCGTTGGACACCGTTGGACATCGTTGGACATCGTTGGACACCGTGGGACAACGTGGGACAACGTGGGACAACGTGGGACAACGTGGGACAACGTGGGACAACGTGGGACACCGTTGGACACCGTTGGACACCGTTGGACACCGTGGGACAACGTGGGGCAACGTGGGACAACGTGGGACAACGTGGGACAACGTGGGACAACGTGGGACAACGTGGGACAACGTGGGACAACGTGGGACAACGTGGGACAACGTGGGACAACGTGGGACAACGTGGGACAACGTGGGACACCGTTGGACAACGTGGGACACCGTTGGACATCGTTGGACACCGTGGGACAACGTGGGACAACGTGGGACAACGTGGGACACCGTTGGACACCGTTGGACATCGTTGGACATCGTTGGACATCGTGGGACACCGTTGGACATCGCTGGACACCGTTGGACATCGTTGGACACCGTGGGACAACGTGGGACAACGTGGGACAACGTGGGACAACGTGGGACAACGTGGGACAACGTGGGACACCGTTGGACATCGTTGGACAACGTGGGACAACGTGGGACACCGTTGGACATCGTTGGACACCGTGGGACAACGTGGGACAACGTGGGACAACGTGGGACACCGTTGGACACCGTTGGACATCGTTGGACACCGTTGGACACCGTGGGACAACGTGGGACAACGTGGGACAACGTGGGACAACGTGGGACAACGTGGGACAACGTGGGACACCGTTGGACACCGTTGGACACCGTTGGACACCGTTGGACATCGGTGGACATCGTGGGACACCGTTGGACACCGTGGGACAACGTGGGACAACGTGGGACAACGTGGGACACCGTTGGACACCGTTGGACATCGTTGGACAACGTGGGACAACGTGGGACAACGTGGGACAACGTGGGACAACGTGGGACATCGCTGGACACCGTTGGACATCGTTGGACACCGTGGGACAACGTGGGACAACGTGGGACAACGTGGGACAACGTGGGACAACGTGGGACAACGTGGGACAAGGTGGGACACCGTTGGACATCGTTGGACAACGTGGGACAACGTGGGACACCGTTGGACATCGTTGGACACCGTGGGACAACGTGGGACAACGTGGGACAACGTGGGACACCGTTGGACACCGTTGGACATCGTTGGACACCGTTGGACACCGTGGGACAACGTGGGACAACGTGGGACAACGTGGGACAACGTGGGACAACGTGGGACAACGAGGGACACCGTTGGACATCGTTGGACAACGTGGGACAACGTGGGACACCGTTGGACATCGTTGGACACCGTGGGACAACGTGGGACAACGTGGGACAACGTGGGACACCGTTGGACACCGTTGGACATCGTTGGACACCGTTGGACACCGTGGGACAACGTGGGACAACGTGGGACAACGTGGGACAACGTGGGACAACGTGGGACAACGTGGGACACCGTTGGACACCGTTGGACACCGTTGGACACCGTTGGACATCGGTGGACATCGTGGGACACCGTTGGACACCGTGGGACAACGTGGGACAACGTGGGACAACGTGGGACACCGTTGGACACCGTTGGACATCGTTGGACATCGTTGGACATCGTGGGACACCGTTGGACATCGTTGGACATCGTTGGACACCGTGGGACAACGTGGGACAACGTGGGACAACGTGGGACAACGTGGGACATCGCTGGACACCGTTGGACATCGTTGGACACCGTGGGACAACGTGGGACAACGTGGGACAACGTGGGACAACTTGGGACAACGTGGGACAACGTGGGGCAACGTGGGACAACGTGGGACATCGTGGGACAACGTGGGACAACGTGGGACAACGTGGGACAACGTGGGACAACGTGGGACAAGGTGGGACACCGTTGGACATCGTTGGACAACGTGGGACAACGTGGGACACCGTTGGACATCGTTGGACACCGTGGGACAACGTGGGACAACGTGGGACAACGTGGGACACCGTTGGACACCGTTGGACATCGTTGGACACCGTTGGACACCGTGGGACAACGTGGGACAACGTGGGACAACGTGGGACAACGTGGGACAACGTGGGACAACGAGGGACACCGTTGGACATCGTTGGACAACGTGGGACAACGTGGGACACCGTTGGACATCGTTGGACACCGTGGGACAACGTGGGACAACGTGGGACAACGTGGGACACCGTTGGACACCGTTGGACATCGTTGGACACCGTTGGACACCGTGGGACAACGTGGGACAACGTGGGACAACGTGGGACAACGTGGGACAACGTGGGACAACGTGGGACACCGTTGGACACCGTTGGACACCGTTGGACACCGTTGGACATCGGTGGACATCGTGGGACACCGTTGGACACCGTGGGACAACGTGGGACAACGTGGGACAACGTGGGACACCGTTGGACACCGTTGGACATCGTTGGACATCGTTGGACATCGTGGGACACCGTTGGACATCGTTGGACATCGTTGGACACCGTGGGACAACGTGGGACAACGTGGGACAACGTGGGACAACGTGGGACATCGCTGGACACCGTTGGACATCGTTGGACACCGTGGGACAACGTGGGACAACGTGGGACAACGTGGGACAACTTGGGACAACGTGGGACAACGTGGGGCAACGTGGGACAACGTGGGACATCGTGGGACAACGTGGGACAACGTGGGACAACGTGGGACAACGTGGGACAACGTGGGACACCGTTGGACATCGTTGGACACCGTGGGACAACGTGGGGCAACGTGGGACAACGTGGGACATCGTGGGACAACGCTGGACAACGTGGGACAACGTGGGACAACGTGGGACAACGTGGGACAACGTGGGACAACGTGGGACACCGTTGGACATCGTTGGACACCGTGGGACAACGTGGGACAACGTGGGACAACGTGGGACAACGTGGGACAACGTGGGACACCGCGGGACAACGTGGGACAACGTGGGACAACGTGGGACACCGTTGGACACCGTTGGACATCGTTGGACATCGTTGGACATCGTGGGACACCGTTGGACATCGTTGGACATCGTTGGACACCGTGGGACAACGTGGGACAACGTGGGACAACGTGGGACAACGTGGGACAACGAGGGACAAAGTGGGACAACGTGGGACAACGTGGGACAACGTGGGACAACGTGGGACAACGTGGGACAACGTGGGACAACGTGGGACACCGTTGGACATCGTTGGACAACGTGGGACAACGTGGGACAACGTGGGACAACGTGGGACAACGTGGGACAACGTGGGACACCGTTGGACACCGTGGGACACCGTTGGACAACGTTGGACATCGTTGGACACCGTGGGACAACGTGGGACAACGTGGGACAACGTGGGACAACGTGGGACAACGTGGGACAACGTGGGACAACGTGGGACACCGTTGGACACCGTGGGACACCGTTGGACACCGTTGGACATCGTTGGACACCGTGGGACAACGTGGGACAACGTGGGACAACGTGGGACAACGTGGGGCAACGTGGGACAACGTGGGACATCGTGGGACAACGTGGGACAACGTGGGACAACGTGGGACAACGTGGGACAACGTGGGACACCGTTGGACATCGTTGGACACCGTGGGACAACGTGGGGCAACGTGGGACAACGTGGGACATCGTGGGACAACGTGGGACAACGTGGGACAACGTGGGACAACGTGGGACAACGTGGGACAACGTGGGACAACGTGGGACAACGTGGGACAACGTGGGACACCGTTGGACATCGTTGGACACCGTGGGACAACGTGGGACAACGTGGGACAACGTGGGACAACGTGGGACAACGTGGGACAACGTGGGACAACGTGGGACAACGTGGGACAACGTGGGACATCGTGGGACAACGTGGGACAACGTGGGACAACGTGGGACAACGTGGGACATCGTTGGACACCGTTGGACACCGTGGGACAACGTGGGACAACGTGGGACACCGTTGGACACCGTTGGACATCGTTGGACATCGTTGGACATCGTGGGACACCGTTGGACATCGTTGGACATCGTTGGACATCGTTGGACAACGTGGGACAACGTGGGACAACGTGGGACAACGTGGGACAACGTGGGACAAAGTGGGACAACGTGGGACAACGTGGGACAACGTGGGACAACGTGGGACAACTTGGGACAACGTGGGACAACGTGGGACAACGTGGGACATCGTGGGACAACGTGGGACAACGTGGGACAACGTGGGACAACGTGGGACACCGTTGGACAACGTGGGACACCGTTGGACATCGTTGGACACCGTGGGACAACGTGGGACAACGTGGGACAACGTGGGACACCGTTGGACACCGTTGGACATCGTTGGACATCGTTGGACATCGTGGGACACCGTTGGACATCGTTGGACATCGTTGGACATCGTTGGACAACGTGGGACAACGTGGGACAACGTGGGACAACGTGGGACAACGTGGGACAAAGTGGGACATCGTGGGACAACGTGGGACAACGTGGGACAACGTGGGACAACGTGGGACATCGTTGGACACCGTTGGACACCGTGGGACAACGTGGGACAACGTGGGACAACGTGGGACAACGTGGGACAACGTGGGACAACGTGGGACAACGCGGGACAACGTGGGACAACGTGGGACACCGTTGGACACCGTGGGACACCGTTGGACACCGTTGGACATCGTTGGACACCGTGGGACAACGTGGGACAACGTGGGACAACGTGGGACAACGTGGGACAACGTGGGACAACGTGGGACAACGTGGGACAACTTGGGACAACGTGGGACAACGTGGGACAACGTGGGACATCGTGGGACAACGTGGGACAACGTGGGACAACGTGGGACACCGTTGGACAACGTGGGACACCGTTGGACATCGTTGGACACCGTGGGACAACGCGGGACAACGTGGGACAACGTGGGACACCGTTGGACACCGTTGGACATCGTTGGACATCGTTGGACATCGTGGGACACCATTGGACATCGTTGGACATCGTTGGACAACGTGGGACAACGTGGGACAACGTGGGACAACGTGGGACAACGTGGGACAACGTGGGACAACGTGGGACAACGTGGGACAACGTGGGACAACGTGGGACACCGTTGGACATCGTTGGACAACGTGGGACAACGTGGGACACCGTTGGACATCGTTGGACACCGTGGGACAACGTGGGACAACGTGGGACAACGTGGGACACCGTTGGACACCGTTGGACATCGTTGGACACCGTTGGACACCGTGGGACAACGTGGGACAACGTGGGACAACGTGGGACAACGTGGGACAACGTGGGACAACGTGGGACAACGTTGGACACCGTTGGACACCGTGGGACACCGTTGGACATCGGTGGACATCGTGGGACACCGTTGGACACCGTGGGACAACGTGGGACAACGTGGGACAACGTGGGACACCGTTGGACACCGTTGGACATCGTTGGACAACGTGGGACAACGTGGGACAACGTGGGACAACGTGGACAACGTGGGACAACGTGGGACAACGTGGGACAACGTGGGACAACGTGGGACATCGCTGGACACCGTTGGACATCGTTGGACACCGTGGGACAACGTGGGACAACGTGGGACAACGTGGGACAACGTGGGACAACGTGGGACAACGTGGGACAAGGTGGGACACCGTTGGACATCGTTGGACAACGTGGGACAACGTGGGACACCGTTGGACATCGTTGGACACCGTGGGACAACGTGGGACAACGTGGGACAACGTGGGACACCGTTGGACACCGTTGGACATCGTTGGACACCGTTGGACACCGTGGGACAACGTGGGACAACGTGGGACAACGTGGGACAACGTGGGACAACGTGGGACACCGTTGGACATCGTTGGACATCGTTGGACATCGTTGGACATCGTGGGACACCGTTGGACATCGTTGGACATCGTTGGACACCGTGGGACAACGTGGGACAACGTGGGACAACGTGGGACAACGTGGGACATCGCTGGACACCGTTGGACATCGTTGGACACCGTGGGACAGCGTGGGACAACGTGGGACAACGTGGGACAACGTGGGACAACGTGGGACAACGTGGGACAACGTGGGACAACGTGGGACATCGTGGGACAACGTGGGACAACGTGGGACAACGTGGGACAACGTGGGACAACGTGGGACACCGTTGGACATCGTTGGACACCGTGGGACAACGTGGGGCAACGTGGGACAACGTGGGACATCGTGGGACAACGTGGGACAACGTGGGACAACGTGGGACAACGTGGGACAACGTGGGACAACGTGGGACAACGTGGGACACCGTTGGACATCGTTGGACACCGTGGGACAACGTGGGACAACGTGGGACAACGTGGGACAACGTGGGACAACGTGGGACACCGTGGGACAACGTGGGACAACGTGGGACAACGTGGGACACCGTTGGACACCGTTGGACATCGTTGGACATCGTTGGACATCGTGGGACACCGTTGGACATCGTTGGACATCGTTGGACACCGTGGGACAACGTGGGACAACGTGGGACAACGTGGGACAACGTGGGACAACGAGGGACAACGTGGGACAACGTGGGACAACGTGGGACAACGTGGGACAACGTGGGACAACGTGGGACAACATGGGACAACGTGGGACACCGTTGGACATCGTTGGACAACGTGGGACAACGTGGGACAACGTGGGACAACGTGGGACAACGTGGGACAACGTGGGACACCGTTGGACACCGTGGGACACCGTTGGACACCGTTGGACATCGTTGGACACCGTGGGACAACGTGGGACAACGTGGGACAACGTGGGACAACGTGGGACAACGTGGGACAACGTGGGACAACGTGGGACACCGTTGGACACCGTGGGACACCGTTGGACACCGTTGGACATCGTTGGACACCGTGGGACAACGTGGGACAACGTGGGACAACGTGGGACAACGTGGGACAACGTGGGACAACGTGGGACATCGCTGGACACCGTTGGACATCGTGGGACAACGTGGGACAACGTGGGACAACGTGGGACAACGTGGGACAACGTGGGACAACGTGGGACAACGTGGGGCAACGTGGGACAACGTGGGACATCGTGGGACAACGTGGGACAACGTGGGACAACGTGGGACAACGTGGGACAACGTGGGACACCGTTGGACATCGTTGGACACCGTGGGACAACGTGGGGCAACGTGGGACAACGTGGGACATCGTGGGACAACGTGGGACAACGTGGGACAACGTGGGACAACGTGGGACAACGTGGGACAACGTGGGACAACGTGGGACAACGTGGGACAACGTGGGACACCGTTGGACATCGTTGGACACCGTGGGACAACGTGGGACAACGTGGGACAACGTGGGACAACGTGGGACAACGTGGGACACCGTGGGACAACGTGGGACAACGTGGGACAACGTGGGACACCGTTGGACACCGTTGGACATCGTTGGACATCGTTGGACATCGTGGGACACCGTTGGACATCGTTGGACATCGTTGGACACCGTGGGACAACGTGGGACAACGTGGGACAACGTGGGACAACGTGGGACAACGAGGGACAACGTGGGACAACGTGGGACAACGTGGGACAACGTGGGACAACGTGGGACAACGTGGGACAACATGGGACAACGTGGGACACCGTTGGACATCGTTGGACAACGTGGGACAACGTGGGACAACGTGGGACAACGTGGGACAACGTGGGACAACGTGGGACACCGTTGGACACCGTGGGACACCGTTGGACACCGTTGGACATCGTTGGACACCGTGGGACAACGTGGGACAACGTGGGACAACGTGGGACAACGTGGGACAACGTGGGACAACGTGGGACAACGTGGGACACCGTTGGACACCGTGGGACACCGTTGGACACCGTTGGACATCGTTGGACACCGTGGGACAACGTGGGACAACGTGGGACAACGTGGGACAACGTGGGACATCGTGGGACAACGTGGGACAACGTGGGACAACGTGGGACAACGTGGGACAACGTGGGACAACGTGGGACAACGCGGGACAACGTGGGACAACGTGGGACAACGTGGGACACCGTTGGACAACGTGGGACACCGTTGGACATCGTTGGACACCGTGGGACAACGTGGGACAACGTGGGACAACGTGGGACACCGTTGGACACCGTTGGACATCGTTGGACATCGTTGGACATCGTGGGACACCGTTGGACATCGCTGGACACCGTTGGACATCGTTGGACACCGTGGGACAACGTGGGACAACGTGGGACAACGTGGGACAACGTGGGACAACGTGGGACAACGTGGGACACCGTTGGACATCGTTGGACAACGTGGGACAACGTGGGACACCGTTGGACATCGTTGGACACCGTGGGACAACGTGGGACAACGTGGGACAACGTGGGACACCGTTGGACACCGTTGGACATCGTTGGACACCGTTGGACACCGTGGGACAACGTGGGACAACGTGGGACAACGTGGGACAACGTGGGACAACGTGGGACAACGTGGGACACCGTTGGACACCGTTGGACACCGTTGGACACCGTTGGACATCGGTGGACATCGTGGGACACCGTTGGACACCGTGGGACAACGTGGGACAACGTGGGACAACGTGGGACACCGTTGGACACCGTTGGACATCGTTGGACAACGTGGGACAACGTGGGACAACGTGGGACAACGTGGGACAACGTGGGACATCGCTGGACACCGTTGGACATCGTTGGACACCGTGGGACAACGTGGGACAACGTGGGACAACGTGGGACAACGTGGGACAACGTGGGACAACGTGGGACAAGGTGGGACACCGTTGGACATCGTTGGACAACGTGGGACAACGTGGGACACCGTTGGACATCGTTGGACACCGTGGGACAACGTGGGACAACGTGGGACAACGTGGGACACCGTTGGACACCGTTGGACATCGTTGGACACCGTTGGACACCGTGGGACAACGTGGGACAACGTGGGACAACGTGGGACAACGTGGGACAACGTGGGACAACGAGGGACACCGTTGGACATCGTTGGACAACGTGGGACAACGTGGGACACCGTTGGACATCGTTGGACACCGTGGGACAACGTGGGACAACGTGGGACAACGTGGGACACCGTTGGACACCGTTGGACATCGTTGGACACCGTTGGACACCGTGGGACAACGTGGGACAACGTGGGACAACGTGGGACAACGTGGGACAACGTGGGACAACGTGGGACACCGTTGGACACCGTTGGACACCGTTGGACACCGTTGGACATCGGTGGACATCGTGGGACACCGTTGGACACCGTGGGACAACGTGGGACAACGTGGGACAACGTGGGACACCGTTGGACACCGTTGGACATCGTTGGACATCGTTGGACATCGTGGGACACCGTTGGACATCGTTGGACATCGTTGGACACCGTGGGACAACGTGGGACAACGTGGGACAACTTGGGACAACGTGGGACATCGCTGGACACCGTTGGACATCGTTGGACACCGTGGGACAACGTGGGACAACGTGGGACAACGTGGGACAACTTGGGACAACGTGGGACAACGTGGGGCAACGTGGGACAACGTGGGACAACGTGGGACAACGTGGGACAACGTGGGACAACGTGGGACAACGTGGGACAACGTGGGACAAGGTGGGACACCGTTGGACATCGTTGGACAACGTGGGACAACGTGGGACACCGTTGGACATCGTTGGACACCGTGGGACAACGTGGGACAACGTGGGACAACGTGGGACACCGTTGGACACCGTTGGACATCGTTGGACACCGTTGGACACCGTGGGACAACGTGGGACAACGTGGGACAACGTGGGACAACGTGGGACAACGTGGGACAACGAGGGACACCGTTGGACATCGTTGGACAACGTGGGACAACGTGGGACACCGTTGGACATCGTTGGACACCGTGGGACAACGTGGGACAACGTGGGACAACGTGGGACACCGTTGGACACCGTTGGACATCGTTGGACACCGTTGGACACCGTGGGACAACGTGGGACAACGTGGGACAACGTGGGACAACGTGGGACAACGTGGGACAACGTGGGACACCGTTGGACACCGTTGGACACCGTTGGACACCGTTGGACATCGGTGGACATCGTGGGACACCGTTGGACACCGTGGGACAACGTGGGACAACGTGGGACAACGTGGGACACCGTTGGACACCGTTGGACATCGTTGGACATCGTTGGACATCGTGGGACACCGTTGGACATCGTTGGACATCGTTGGACACCGTGGGACAACGTGGGACAACGTGGGACAACGTGGGACAACGTGGGACATCGCTGGACACCGTTGGACATCGTTGGACACCGTGGGACAACGTGGGACAACGTGGGACAACGTGGGACAACTTGGGACAACGTGGGACAACGTGGGGCAACGTGGGACAACGTGGGACATCGTGGGACAACGTGGGACAACGTGGGACAACGTGGGACAACGTGGGACAACGTGGGACACCGTTGGACATCGTTGGACACCGTGGGACAACGTGGGGCAACGTGGGACAACGTGGGACATCGTGGGACAACGCTGGACAACGTGGGACAACGTGGGACAACGTGGGACAACGTGGGACAACGTGGGACAACGTGGGACACCGTTGGACATCGTTGGACACCGTGGGACAACGTGGGACAACGTGGGACAACGTGGGACAACGTGGGACAACGTGGGACACCGCGGGACAACGTGGGACACCGTGGGACAACGTGGGACACCGTTGGACACCGTTGGACATCGTTGGACATCGTTGGACATCGTGGGACACCGTTGGACATCGTTGGACATCGTTGGACACCGTGGGACAACGTGGGACAACGTGGGACAACGTGGGACAACGTGGGACAACGAGGGACAACGTGGGACAACGTGGGACAACGTGGGACAACGTGGGACAACGTGGGACAACGTGGGACAACGTGGGACAACGTGGGACACCGTTGGACATCGTTGGACAACGTGGGACAACGTGGGACAACGTGGGACAACGTGGGACAACGTGGGACAACGTGGGACACCGTTGGACACCGTGGGACACCGTTGGACACCGTTGGACATCGTTGGACACCGTGGGACAACGTGGGACAACGTGGGACAACGTGGGACAACGTGGGACAACGTGGGACAACGTGGGACAACGTGGGACACCGTTGGACACCGTGGGACACCGTTGGACACCGTTGGACATCGTTGGACACCGTGGGACAACGTGGGACAACGTGGGACAACGTGGGACAACGTGGGGCAACGTGGGACAACGTGGGACATCGTGGGACAACGTGGGACAACGTGGGACAACGTGGGACAACGTGGGACAACGTGGGACACCGTTGGACATCGTTGGACACCGTGGGACAACGTGGGGCAACGTGGGACAACGTGGGACATCGTGGGACAACGTGGGACAACGTGGGACAACGTGGGACAACGTGGGACAACGTGGGACAACGTGGGACAACGTGGGACAACGTGGGACAACGTGGGACACCGTTGGACATCGTTGGACACCGTGGGACAACGTGGGACAACGTGGGACAACGTGGGACAACGTGGGACAACGTGGGACAACGTGGGACAACGTGGGACAACGTGGGACAACGTGGGACATCGTGGGACAACGTGGGACAACGTGGGACAACGTGGGACAACGTGGGACATCGTTGGACACCGTTGGACACCGTGGGACAACGTGGGACAACGTGGGACACCGTTGGACACCGTTGGACATCGTTGGACATCGTTGGACATCGTGGGACACCGTTGGACATCGTTGGACATCGTTGGACATCGTTGGACAACGTGGGACAACGTGGGACAACGTGGGACAACGTGGGACAACGTGGGACAAAGTGGGACAACGTGGGACAACGTGGGACAACGTGGGACAACGTGGGACAACTTGGGACAACGTGGGACAACGTGGGACAACGTGGGACATCGTGGGACAACGTGGGACAACGTGGGACAACGTGGGACAACGTGGGACACCGTTGGACAACGTGGGACACCGTTGGACATCGTTGGACACCGTGGGACAACGTGGGACAACGTGGGACAACGTGGGACACCGTTGGACACCGTTGGACATCGTTGGACAACGTTGGACATCGTGGGACACCGTTGGACATCGTTGGACATCGTTGGACATCGTTGGACAACGTGGGACAACGTGGGACAACGTGGGACAACGTGGGACAACGTGGGACAAAGTGGGACATCGTGGGACAACGTGGGACAACGTGGGACAACGTGGGACAACGTGGGACATCGTTGGACACCGTTGGACACCGTGGGACAACGTGGGACAACGTGGGACAACGTGGGACAACGTGGGACAACGTGGGACAACGTGGGACAACGCGGGACAACGTGGGACAACGTGGGACACCGTTGGACACCGTGGGACACCGTTGGACACCGTTGGACATCGTTGGACACCGTGGGACAACGTGGGACAACGTGGGACAACGTGGGACAACGTGGGACAACGTGGGACAACGTGGGACAACGTGGGACAACTTGGGACAACGTGGGACAACGTGGGACAACGTGGGACATCGTGGGACAACGTGGGACAACGTGGGACAACGTGGGACACCGTTGGACAACGTGGGACACCGTTGGACATCGTTGGACACCGTGGGACAACGCGGGACAACGTGGGACAACGTGGGACACCGTTGGACACCGTTGGACATCGTTGGACATCGTTGGACATCGTGGGACACCATTGGACATCGTTGGACATCGTTGGACACCGTGGGACAACGTGGGACAACGTGGGACAACGTGGGACAACGTGGGACAACGTGGGACAACGTGGGACAACGTGGGACAACGTGGGACAACGTGGGACACCGTTGGACATCGTTGGACAACGTGGGACAACGTGGGACACCGTTGGACATCGTTGGACACCGTGGGACAACGTGGGACAACGTGGGACAACGTGGGACACCGTTGGACACCGTTGGACATCGTTGGACACCGTTGGACACCGTGGGACAACGTGGGACAACGTGGGACAACGTGGGACAACGTGGGACAACGTGGGACAACGTGGGACACCGTTGGACACCGTTGGACACCGTTGGACACCGTTGGACATCGGTGGACATCGTGGGACAACGTTGGACACCGTGGGACAACGTGGGACAACGTGGGACAACGTGGGACACCGTTGGACACCGTTGGACATCGTTGGACAACGTGGGACAACGTGGGACAACGTGGGACAACGTGGACAACGTGGGACAACGTGGGACAACGTGGGACAACGTGGGACAACGTGGGACATCGCTGGACACCGTTGGACATCGTTGGACACCGTGGGACAACGTGGGACAACGTGGGACAACGTGGGACAACGTGGGACAACGTGGGACAACGTGGGACAAGGTGGGACACCGTTGGACATCGTTGGACAACGTGGGACAACGTGGGACACCGTTGGACATCGTTGGACACCGTGGGACAACGTGGGACAACGTGGGACAACGTGGGACACCGTTGGACACCGTTGGACATCGTTGGACACCGTTGGACACCGTGGGACAACGTGGGACAACGTGGGACAACGTGGGACAACGTGGGACAACGTGGGACACCGTTGGACATCGTTGGACATCGTTGGACATCGTTGGACATCGTGGGACACCGTTGGACATCGTTGGACATCGTTGGACACCGTGGGACAACGTGGGACAACGTGGGACAACGTGGGACAACGTGGGACATCGCTGGACACCGTTGGACATCGTTGGACACCGTGGGACAACGTGGGACAACGTGGGACAACGTGGGACAACGTGGGACAACGTGGGACAACGTGGGGCAACGTGGGACAACGTGGGACATCGTGGGACAACGTGGGACAACGTGGGACAACGTGGGACAACGTGGGACAACGTGGGACACCGTTGGACATCGTTGGACACCGTGGGACAACGTGGGGCAACGTGGGACAACGTGGGACATCGTGGGACAACGTGGGACAACGTGGGACAACGTGGGACAACGTGGGACAACGTGGGACAACGTGGGACAACGTGGGACACCGTTGGACATCGTTGGACACCGTGGGACAACGTGGGACAACGTGGGACAACGTGGGACAACGTGGGACAACGTGGGACACCGTGGGACAACGTGGGACAACGTGGGACAACGTGGGACACCGTTGGACACCGTTGGACATCGTTGGACATCGTTGGACATCGTGGGACACCGTTGGACATCGTTGGACATCGTTGGACACCGTGGGACAACGTGGGACAACGTGGGACAACGTGGGACAACGTGGGACAACGAGGGACAACGTGGGACAACGTGGGACAACGTGGGACAACGTGGGACAACGTGGGACAACGTGGGACAACATGGGACAACGTGGGACACCGTTGGACATCGTTGGACAACGTGGGACAACGTGGGACAACGTGGGACAACGTGGGACAACGTGGGACAACGTGGGACACCGTTGGACACCGTGGGACACCGTGGGACACCGTTGGACATCGTTGGACACCGTGGGACAACGTGGGACAACGTGGGACAACGTGGGACAACGTGGGACAACGTGGGACAACGTGGGACAACGTGGGACACCGTTGGACACCGTGGGACACCGTTGGACACCGTTGGACATCGTTGGACACCGTGGGACAACGTGGGACAACGTGGGACAACGTGGGACAACGTGGGACAACGTGGGACAACGTGGGACATCGCTGGACACCGTTGGACATCGTTGGACACCGTGGGACAACGTGGGACAACGTGGGACAACGTGGGACAACGTGGGACAACGTGGGACAACGTGGGGCAACGTGGGACAACGTGGGACATCGTGGGACAACGTGGGACAACGTGGGACAACGTGGGACAACGTGGGACAACGTGGGACACCGTTGGACATCGTTGGACACCGTGGGACAACGTGGGGCAACGTGGGACAACGTGGGACATCGTGGGACAACGTGGGACAACGTGGGACAACGTGGGACAACGTGGGACAACGTGGGACAACGTGGGACAACGTGGGACAACGTGGGACAACGTGGGACAACGTGGGACAACGTGGGACATCGTGGGACAACGTGGGACAACGTGGGACACCGTTGGACACCGTGGGACAACGTGGGACACCGTTGGACATCGTTGGACACCGTGGGACAACGTGGGGCAACGTGGGACAACGTGGGACATCGTGGGACAACGTGGGACAACGTGGGACAACGTGGGACAACGTGGGACAACGTGGGACAACGTGGGACACCGTTGGTCACCGTTGGACATCGTTGGACACCGTGGGACAACGTGGGACAACGTGGGACAACGTGGGACAACGTGGGACAACGTGGGACAACGTGGGACAACGTGGGACAACGTGGGACAACTTGGGACAACGTGGGACAACGTGGGACAACGTGGGACATCGTGGGACAACGTGGGACAACGTGGGACAACGTGGGACAACGTGGGACACCGTTGGACAACGTGGGACACCGTTGGACATCGTTGGACACCGTGGGACAACGTGGGACAACGTGGGACAACGTGGGACACCGTTGGACACCGTTGGACATCGTTGGACATCGTTGGACATCGTGGGACACCGTTGGACATCGTTGGACATCGTTGGACATCGTTGGACATCGTTGGACAACGTGGGACAACGTGGGACAACGTGGGACAACGTGGGACAACGTGGGACAACGTGGGACACCGTTGGACACCGTGGGACACCGTTGGACACCGTGGGACAACGTGGGACAACGTGGGACAACGTGGGACACCGTTGGACACCGTTGGACACCGTTGGACACCGTGGGACAACGTGGGACAACGTGGGACAACGTGGGACAACGTGGGACAACGTGGGACAACGTGGGACAACGTGGGACAACGTGGGACAACGTGGGACAACGTGGGACACCGTTGGACATCGTTGGACACCGTGGGACAACGTGGGACAACGTGGGACAACGTGGGACACCGTTGGACATCGCTGGACACCGTTGGACATCGTTGGACACCGTGGGACAACGTGGGACAACGTGGGACAACGTGGGACAACGTGGGACAACGTGGGACAACGTGGGACACCGTTGGACATCGTTGGACAACGTGGGACAACGTGGGACAACGTGGGACAACGTGGGACAACGTGGGACAACGTGGGACAACGTTGGACACCGTGGGACACCGTTGGACACCGTTGGACAACGTGGGACAACGTGGGACAACGTGGGACAACGTGGGACAACGTGGGAAACCATGGAACAACGTGGGACAACGTGGGACACCGTTGGACATCGTTGGACATCGTTGGACACCGTGGGACAACGTGGGACAACGTGGGAAAACGTGGGACAACGTGGGACACCGTTGGACATCGCTGGACACCGTTGGACATCGTTGGACACCGTGGGACAACGTGGGACAACGTGGGACAACGTGGGACAACGTGGGACAACGTGGGACAACGTGGGACAACGTGGGACAACGTGGGACAACGTGGGACATCGTGGGACAACGTGGGACACCGTTGGACATCGTTGGACAACGTGGGACAACGTGGGACACCGTTGGACATCGTTGGACACCGTGGGACAACGTGGGACACCGTTGGACACCGTTGGACATCGTTGGACATCGTTGGACATCGTGGGACACCGTTGGACATCGTTGGACATCGTTGGACATCGTTGGACAACGTGGGACAACGTGGGAAAACGTGGGACAACGTGGGACAACGTGGGACAAAGTGGGACATCGTGGGACAACGTGGGACAACGTGGGACAACGTGGGACAACGTGGGACATCGTTGGACACCGTTGGACACCGTGGGACAACGTGGGACAACGTGGGACAACGTGGGACAACGTGGGACAACGTGGGACAACGTGGGACAACGCGGGACAACGTGGGACAACGTGGGACACCGTTGGACACCGTGGGACACCGTTGGACAACGTGGGACAACGTGGGACAACGTGGGACAACGTGGGACAACGTGGGACAACGTGGGACACCGTTGGACACCGTTGGACATCGTTGGACACCGTGGGACAACGTGGGACAACGTGGGACAACGTGGGACAACGTGGGACAACGTGGGACAACGTGGGACAACGTGGGACAACGTGGGACAACGTGGGACAACGTGGGACAACGTGGGACAACGTGGGACATCGTGGGACAACGTGGGACAACGTGGGACAACGTGGGACAACGTGGGACACCGTTGGACAACGTGGGACACCGTTGGACATCGTTGGACACCGTGGGACAACGTGGGACAACGTGGGACAACGTGGGACACCGTTGGACACCGTTGGACATCGTTGGACATCGTTGGACATCGTGGGACACCGTTGGACATCGTTGGACACCGTTGGACATCGTTGGACACCGTGGGACAACGTGGGACAACGTGGGACAACGTGGGACACCGTTGGACACCGTTGGACATCGTTGGACATCGTTGGACATCGTGGGACACCGTTGGACATCGTTGGACATCGTTGGACATCGTTGGACAACGTGGGACAACGTGGGACAACGTGGGACAACGTGGGACAACGTGGGACAACGTGGGACAACGTGGGACACCGTTGGACAACGTGGGACACCGTTGGACATCGTTGGACACCGTGGGACAACGCGGGACAACGTGGGACAACGTGGGACACCGTTGGACACCGTTGGACATCGTTGGACATCGTTGGACATCGTGGGACACCATTGGACATCGTTGGACATCGTTGGACACCGTGGGACAACGTGGGACAACGTGGGACAACGTGGGACAACGTGGGACAACGTGGGACAACGTGGGACAACGTGGGACAACGTGGGACAACTTGGGACAACGTGGGACAACGTGGGACAACGTGGGACATCGTGGGACAACGTGGGACAACGTGGGACAACGTGGGACAACGTGGGACACCGTTGGACAACGTGGGACACCGTTGGACATCGTTGGACACCGTGGGACAACGCGGGACAACGTGGGACAACGTGGGACACCGTTGGACACCGTTGGACATCGCTGGACATCGTTGGACATCGTGGGACACCGTTGGACATCGTTGGACATCGTTGGACACCGTGGGACAACGTGGGACAACGTGGGACAACGTGGGACAACGTGGGACAACGTGGGACAACGTGGGACAACGTGGGACAACGTGGGACAACGTGGGACAACGTGGGACAACGTGGGACACCGTTGGACATCGTTGGACAACGTGGGACAACGTGGGACAACGTGGGACAACGTGGGACACCGTTGGACACCGTTGGACACCGTTGGACACCGTGGGACAACGTGGGACAACGTGGAACAACGTGGGACAACGTGGGACAACGTGGGACAACGTGGGACAACGTGGGACAACGTGGGACAACGTGGGACACCGTTGGACATCGTTGGACACCGTGGGACAACGTGGGACAACGTGGGACAACGTGGGACATCGTTGGACACCGTTGGACACCGTTGGACATCGTTGGACACCGTGGGACAACGTGGGACAACGTGGGACAACGTGGGACAACGTGGGACAACGTCGGACAACGTGGGACAACGTGGGACAATGTGGGACAACGTGGGACAACGTGGGACAACGTGGGACAACGTGGGACAACGTGGGACAACGTGGGACAACGTGGGACATCGTGGGACAACGTGGGACAACGTGGGACAACGTGGGACAACGTGGGACAACGTGGGACAACGTGGGACAACGTGGGACACCGTTGGACATCGTTGGACAACGTGGGACAACGTGGGACAACGTGGGACAACGTGGGACAACGTGGGACAACGTGGGACAACGTGGGACAACGTGGGACAACGTGGGACAACGTGGGACACCGTTGGACATCGTTGGACACCGTGGGACAACGTGGGACAACGTGGGACAACGTGGGACATCGTTGGACACCGTTGGACACCGTTGGACATCGTTGGACACCGTGGGACAACGTGGGACAACGTGGGACAACGTGGGACAACGTGGGACAACGTCGGACAACGTGGGACAACGTGGGACAATGTGGGACAACGTGGGACAACGTGGGACAACGTGGGACAACGTGGGACAACGTGGGACAACGTGGGACAACGTGGGACATCGTGGGACAACGTGGGACAACGTGGGACAACGTGGGACAACGTGGGACAACGTGGGACAACGTTGGACACCGTGGGACACCGTTGGACACCGTTGGACAACGTGGGACAACGTGGGACAACGTGGGACAACGTGGGACAACGTGGGAAACCATGGAACAACGTGGGACAACGTGGGACACCGTTGGACATCGTTGGACATCGTTGGACACCGTGGGACAACGTGGGACAACGTGGGAAAACGTGGGACAACGTGGGACACCGTTGGACATCGCTGGACACCGTTGGACATCGTTGGACACCGTGGGACAACGTGGGACAACGTGGGACAACGTGGGACAACGTGGGACAACGTGGGACAACGTGGGACAACGTGGGACAACGTGGGACATCGTGGGACAACGTGGGACACCGTTGGACATCGTTGGACAACGTGGGACAACGTGGGACACCGTTGGACATCGTTGGACACCGTGGGACAACGTGGGACAACGTGGGACAACGTGGGACACCGTTGGACACCGTTGGACATCGTTGGACACCGTTGGACACCGTGGGACAACGTGGGACAACGTGGGACAACGTGGGACACCGTTGGACACCGTGGGACAACGTGGGACAACGTGGGACAACGTGGGACAACGTGGGACATCGTGGGACAACGTGGGACAACGTGGGACAACGTGGGACAACGTGGGACAACGTGGGACAACGTGGGACACCGTTGGACATCGTTGGACAACGTGGGACAACGTGGGACAACGTGGGACAACGTGGGACAACGTGGGACAACGTGGGACACCGTTGGACACCGTGGGACACCGTTGGACACCGTTGGACATCGTTGGACACCGTGGGACAACGTGGGACAACGTGGGACAACGTGGGACAACGTGGGACAACGTGGGACAACGTGGGACAACGTGGGACAACGTTGGACATCGCTGGACACCGTTGGACATCGTTGGACACCGTGGGACAACGTGGGACAACGTGGGACAACGTGGGACAACGTGGGACAACGTGGGACAACGTGGGACAACGTGGGACAACGTGGGACATCGTGGGACAACGTGGGACAACGTGGGACAACGTGGGACAACGTGGGACAACGTGGGACACCGTTGGACATCGTTGGACACCGTGGGACAACGTGGGGCAACGTGGGACAACGTGGGACAACGTGGGACAACGTGGGACACCGTTGGACACCGTTGGACATCGTTGGACATCGTTGGACATCGTGGGACACCGTTGGACATCGTTGGACATCGTTGGACACCGTGGGACAACGTGGGACAACGTGGGACAACGTGGGACAACGTGGGACAACGAGGGACAACGTGGGACAACGTGGGACAACGTGGGACAACGTGGGACATCGTTGGACACCGTTGGACACCGTTGGACAACGTGGGACACCGTTGGACATCGTTGGACAACGTGGGACAACGTGGGACAACGTGGGACAACGTGGGACAACGTGGGACAACGTGGGACACCGTTGGACACCGTGGGACACCGTTGGACACCGTTGGACATCGTTGGACACCGTGGGACAACGTGGGACAACGTGGGACAACGTGGGACAACGTGGGACAACGTGGGACAACGTGGGACAACGTGGGACATCGCTGGACACCGTTGGACATCGTTGGACACCGTGGGACAACGTGGGACAACGTGGGACAACGTGGGACAACGTGGGACAACGTGGGACAACGTGGGGCAACGTGGGACAACGTGGGACATCGTGGGACAACGTGGGACAACGTGGGACAACGTGGGACAACGTGGGACAACGTGGGACAACGTGGGACAACGTGGGACAACGTGGGACAACGTGGGACAACGTGGGACAACGTGGGACAACGTGGGACAACGTGGGACAACGTGGGACAACGTGGGACAACGTGGGACAACGTGGGACACCGTTGGACATCGTTGGACAACGTGGGACAACGTGGGACAACGTGGGACAACGTGGGACAACGTGGGACAACGTGGGACACCGTTGGACACCGTGGGACATCGTTGGACATCGTTGGACATCGTGGGACACCGTTGGACATCGTTGGACATCGTTGGACAACGTGGGACAACGTGGGACAACGTGGGACAACGTGGGACAACGTGGGACAACGTGGGACAACGTGGGACATCGTGGGACAACGTGGGACACCGTTGGACATCGTTGGACAACGTGGGACAACGTGGGACACCGTTGGACATCGTTGGACACCGTGGGACAACGTGGGACAACGTGGGACAACGTGGGACACCGTTGGACACCGTTGGACATCGTTGGACACCGTTGGACACCGTGGGACAACGTGGGACAACGTGGGACAACGTGGGACAACGTGGGACAACGTGGGACAACGTGGGACAACGTGGGACACCGTTGGACATCGTTGGACAACGTGGGACAACGTGGGACACCGTTGGACATCGTTGGACACCGTGGGACAACGTGGGACAACGTGGGACAACGTGGGACACCGTTGGACACCGTTGGACATCGTTGGACACCGTTGGACACCGTGGGACAACGTGGGACAACGTGGGACAACGTGGGACAACGTGGGACAACGTGGGACAACGTGGGACACCGTTGGACACCGTTGGACACCGTTGGACACCGTTGGACATCGGTGGACATCGTGGGACACCGTTGGACACCGTGGGACAACGTGGGACAACGTGGGACAACGTGGGACACCGTTGGACACCGTTGGACATCGTTGGACATCGTTGGACATCGTGGGACACCGTTGGACATCGTTGGACATCGTTGGACACCGTGGGACAACGTGGGACAACGTGGGACAACGTGGGACAACGTGGGACAACGTGGGACAACGTGGGACAACGTGGGACAACGTGGGACAACGTGGGACAACGTGGGACAACGTGGGACAACGTGGGACAACGTGGGACACCGTTGGACATCGTTGGACAACGTGGGACAACGTGGGACAACGTGGGACAACGTGGGACAACGTGGGACAACGTGGGACACCGTTGGACACCGTGGGACACCGTTGGACACCGTTGGATATCGTTGGACACCGTGGGACAACGTGGGACAACGTGGGACAACGTGGGACAACGTGGGACAACGTGGGACAACGTGGGACAACGTGGGACAACGTGGGACATCGCTGGACACCGTTGGACATCGTTGGACACCGTGGGACAACGTGGGACAACGTGGGACAACGTGGGACAAAGTGGGACAACGTGGGACAACGTGGGGCAACGTGGGACAACGTGGGACATCGTGGGACAACGTGGGACAACGTGGGACAACGTGGGACAACGTGGGACAACGTGGGACACCGTTGGACATCGTTGGACAACGTGGGACACCGTTGGACATCGTTGGACACCGTGGGACAACGTGGGACAACGTGGGACAACGTGGGACAACGTGGGACAACGTGGGACACCGTGGGACAACGTGGGACACCGTTGGACATCGTTGGACACCGTGGGACAACGTGGGACAACGTGGGACAACTTGGGACAACGTGGGACACCGTTGGACACCGTTGGACACCGTTGGACACCGTTGGACATCGTTGGACACCGTGGGACAACGTGGGACAACGTGGGACAACGTGGGAAACCATGGAACAACGTGGGACAACGTGGGACACCGTTGGACATCGTTGGACAACGTGGGACAACGTGGGACAACGTGGGACAACGTGGGACAACGTGGGACAACGTGGGACAACGTGGGACATCGTGGGACAACGTGGGACAACGTGGGACAACGTGGGACAACGTGGGACATCGTTGGACACCGTTGGACACCGTGGGACAACGTGGGACAACGTGGGACAACGTGGGACAACGCGGGACAACGTGGGACAACGTGGGACACCGTTGGACACCGTGGGACACCGTTGGACACCGTTGGACATCGTTGGACACCGTGGGACAACGTGGGACAACGTGGGACAACGTGGGACAACGTGGGACAACGTGGGACAACGTGGGACAACGTGGGACAACTTGGGACAACGTGGGACAACTTGGGACAACGTGGGACATCGTGGGACAACGTGGGACAACGTGGGACAACGTGGGACAACGTGGGACACCGTTGGACAACGTGGGACATCGTTGGACACCGTTGGACACCGTGGGACAACGTGGGACAACGTGGGACAACGTGGGACAACGTGGGACAACGTGGGACAACGTGGGACAACGCGGGACAACGTGGTACAACGTGGGACACCGTTGGACACCGTGGGACACCGTTGGACACCGTTGGACATCGTTGGACACCGTGGGACAACGTGGGACAACGTGGGACTACGTGGGACAACGTGGGACAACGTGGGACAACGTGGGACAACTTGGGACAACGTGGGACAACGTGGGACAACGTGGGACATCGTGGGACAACGTGGGACAACGTGGGACAACGTGGGACAACGTGGGACACCGTTGGACAACGTGGGACACCGTTGGACATCGTTGGACACCGTGGGACAACGTGGGACAACGTGGGACAACGTGGGACAACGTGGGACAACGTGGGACAACGTGGGACATCGTGGGACAACGTGGGACAACGTGGGACAACGTGGGACAACGTGGGACACCGTTGGACAACGTGGGACACCGTTGGACATCGTTGGACACCGTGGGACAACGTGGGACAACGTGGGAGCACGTGGGACAACGTAGGACAACGTGGGACAACGTGGGACAACGTGGGACAACGTGGGACAACGTGGGACAACGTGGGACAACGTGGGACAACGTGGGACAACGTGGGACAACGTGGGACAACGTGGGACAACGTGGGACAACGTGGGACAACGTGGGACAACGTGGGACAACGTGGGACAACGTGGGACACCGTTGGACATCGTTGGACAACGTGGGACAACGTGGGACAACGTGGGACAACGTGGGACAACGTGGGACAACGTGGGACACCGTTGGACACCGTGGGACATCGTTGGACATCGTTGGACATCGTGGGACACCGTTGGACATCGTTGGACATCGTTGGACAACGTGGGACAACGTGGGACAACGTGGGACAACGTGGGACAACGTGGGACAACGTGGGACAACGTGGGACATCGTGGGACAACGTGGGACACCGTTGGACATCGTTGGACAACGTGGGACAACGTGGGACACCGTTGGACATCGTTGGACACCGTGGGACAACGTGGGACAACGTGGGACAACGCGGGACACCGTTGGACACCGTTGGACATCGTTGGACACCGTTGGACACCGTGGGACAACGTGGGACAACGTGGGACAACGTGGGACAACGTGGGACAACGTGGGACAACGTGGGACACCGTTGGACATCGTTGGACAACGTGGGACAACGTGGGACACCGTTGGACATCGTTGGACACCGTGGGACAACGTGGGACAACGTGGGACAACGTGGGACACCGTTGGACACCGTTGGACATCGTTGGACACCGTTGGACACCGTGGGACAACGTGGGACAACGTGGGACAACGTGGGACAACGTGGGACAACGTGGGACAACGTGGGACACCGTTGGACACCGTTGGACACCGTTGGACACCGTTGGACATCGGTGGACATCGTGGGACACCGTTGGACACCGTGGGACAACGTGGGACAACGTGGGACAACGTGGGACACCGTTGGACACCGTTGGACATCGTTGGACATCGTTGGACATCGTGGGACACCGTTGGACATCGTTGGACATCGTTGGACACCGTGGGACAACGTGGGACAACGTGGGACATCGTGGGACAACGTTGGACAACGTGGGACACCGTGGGACAACGTGGGACAACGTGGGACAACGTGGGACAACGTGGGACAACGTGGGACAACGTGGGACAACGTGGGACACCGTTGGACATCGTTGGACAACGTGGGACAACGTGGGACAACGTGGGACAACGTGGGACAACGTGGGACAACGTGGGACACCGTTGGACACCGTGGGACACCGTTGGACACCGTTGGACATCGTTGGACACCGTGGGACAACGTGGGACAACGTGGGACAACGTGGGACAACGTGGGACAACGTGGGACAACGTGGGACAACGTGGGACAACGTGGGACATCGCTGGACACCGTTGGACATCGTTGGACACCGTGGGACAACGTGGGACAACGTGGGACAACGTGGGACAACGTGGGACAACGTGGGACAACGTGGGGCAACGTGGGACAACGTGGGACATCGTGGGACAACGTGGGACAACGTGGGACAACGTGGGACAACGTGGGACAACGTGGGACACCGTTGGACATCGTTGGACAACGTGGGACACCGTTGGACATCGTTGGACACCGTGGGACAACGTGGGACAACGTGGGACAACGTGGGACAACGTGGGACAACGTGGGACATCGTGGGACAACGTGGGACAACGTGGGACAACGTGGGACAACGTGGGACATCGTTGGACACCGTTGGACACCGTGGGACAACGTGGGACAACGTGGGACAACGTGGGACAACGTGGGACAACGTGGGACAACGTGGGACATCGTGGGACAACGTGGGACAACGTGGGACACCGTTGGACACCGTGGGACAACGTGGGACACCGTTGGACATCGTTGGACACCGTGGGACAACGTGGGACAACGTGGGACAACGTGGGACAACGTGGGACAACGTGGGACAACGTGGGACAACGTGGGACAACTTGGGACAACGTGGGACAACGTGGGACAACGTGGGACATCGTGGGACAACGTGGGACAACGTGGGACAACGTGGGACAACGTGGGACACCGTTGGACAACGTGGGACACCGTTGGACATCGTTGGACACCGTGGGACAACGTGGGACAACGTGGGACAACGTGGGACAACGTGGGACAACGTGGGACAACGTGGGGCAACGTGGGACAACGTGGGACAACGTGGGACAAGGTGGGACACCGTTGGACATCGTTGGACAACGTGGGACAACGTGGGACACCGTTGGACATCGTTGGACACCGTGGGACAACGTGGGACAACGTGGGACAACGTGGGACACCGTTGGACACCGTGGGACAACGTGGGACAACGTGGGACAACGTGGGACAACGTGGGACAACGTGGGACAACGTGGGACAACGTGGGACACCGTTGGACATCGTTGGACAACGTGGGACAACGTGGGACACCGTTGGACATCGTTGGACACCGTGGGACAACGTGGGACAACGTGGGACAACGTGGGACACCGTTGGACACCGTTGGACATCGTTGGACACCGTTGGACACCGTGGGACAACGTGGGACAACGTGGGACAACGTGGGACAACGTGGGACAACGTGGGACAACGTGGGACACCGTTGGACACCGTTGGACACCGTTGGACACCGTTGGACATCGGTGGACATCGTGGGACACCGTTGGACACCGTGGGACAACGTGAGACAACGTGGGACAACGTGGGACACCGTTGGACACCGTTGGACATCGTTGGACATCGTTGGACATCGTTGGACACCGTGGGACAACGTGGGACAACGTGGGACAACGTGGGACAACGTGGGACATCGCTGGACACCGTTGGACATCGTTGGACACCGTGGGACAACGTGGGACAACGTGGGACAACGTGGGACAACGTGGGACAACGTGGGACAACGTGGGGCAACGTGGGACAACGTGGGACATCGTGGGACAACGTGGGACAACGTGGGACAACGTGGGACAACGTGGGACAACGTGGGACACCGTTGGACATCGTTGGACACCGTGGGACAACGTGGGGCAACGTGGGACAACGTGGGACATCGTGGGACAACGTGGGACAACGTGGGACAACGTGGGACAACGTGGGACAACGTGGGACAACGTGGGACAACGTGGGACACCGTTGGACATCGTTGGACACCGTGGGACAACGTGGGACAACGTGGGACAACGTGGGACAACGTGGGACAACGTGGGACACCGTGGGACAACGTGGGACAACGTGGGACAACGTGGGACAACGTGGGACAACGTGGGACAACGTGGGACACCGTTGGACATCGTTGGACACCGTGGGACAACGTGGGGCAACGTGGGACAACGTGGGACATCGTGGGACAACGTGGGACAACGTGGGACAACGTGGGACAACGTGGGACAACGTGGGACAACGTGGGACAACGTGGGACACCGTTGGACATCGTTGGACACCGTGGGACAACGTGGGACAACGTGGGACAACGTGGGACACCGTTGGACACCGTTGGACATCGTTGGACACCGTTGGACACCGTGGGACAACGTGGGACTACGTGGGACAACGTGGGACAACGTGGGACAACGTGGGACAACGTGGGACAACGTGGGACAACGTGGGACAACGTGGGACAACGTGGGACAACGTGGGACAACGTGGGACAACGTGGGACAACGTGGGACAACGTGGGACAACGTGGGACAACGTGGGACAACGTGGGACACCGTTGGACATCGTTGGACAACGTGGGACAACGTGGGACAACGTGGGACAACGTGGGACAACGTGGGACAACGTGGGACAACGTGGGACAACGTGGGACAACGTGGGACAACGTGGGACAACGTGGGACAACGTGGGACAACGTGGGACAACGTGGGACAACGTGGGACAACGTGGGACAACGTGGGACAACGTGGGACACCGTTGGACATCGTTGGACACCGTTGGACAACGTGGGACACCGTTGGACATCGTTGGACACCGTGGGACAACGTGGGACAACGTGGGACAACGTGGGACAACGTGGGACAACGTGGGACAACGTGGGGCAACGTGGGACAACGTGGGACAACGTGGGACAAGGTGGGACACCGTTGGACATCGTTGGACAACGTGGGACAACGTGGGACACCGTTGGACATCGTTGGACACCGTGGGACAACGTGGGACAACGTGGGACAACGTGGGACACCGTTGGACACCGTTGGACATCGTTGGACACCGTTGGACACCGTGGGACAACGTGGGACAACGTGGGACAACGTGGGACAACGTGGGACAACGTGGGACAACGTGGGACAACGTGGGACACCGTTGGACATCGTTGGACAACGTGGGACAACGTGGGACACCGTTGGACATCGTTGGACACCGTGGGACAACGTGGGACAACGTGGGACAACGTGGGACACCGTTGGACACCGTTGGACATCGTTGGACACCGTTGGACACCGTGGGACAACGTGGGACAACGTGGGACACCGTTGGACATCGTTGGACACCGTGGGACAACGTGGGGCAACGTGGGACAACGTGGGACATCGTGGGACAACGTGGGACAACGTGGGACAACGTGGGACAACGTGGGACAACGTGGGACAACGTGGGACAACGTGGGACACCGTGGGACATCGTTGGACACCGTGGGACAACGTGGGACAACGTGGGACAACGTGGGACAACGTGGGACAACGTGGGACACCGTGGGACAACGTGGGACAACGTGGGACAACGTGGGACACCGTTGGACACCGTTGGACATCGTTGGACATCGTTGGACATCGTGGGACACCGTTGGACATCGTTGGACATCGTTGGACACCGTGGGACAACGTGGGACAACGTGGGACAACGTGGGACAACGTGGGACAACGAGGGACAACGTGGGACAACGTGGGACAACGTGGGACAACGTGGGACAACGTGGGACAACGTGGGACAACGTGGGACAACGTGGGACACCGTTGGACATCGTTGGACAACGTGGGACAACGTGGGACAACGTGGGACAACGTGGGACAACGTGGGACAACGTGGGACACCGTTGGACACCGTGGGACACCGTTGGACACCGTTGGACATCGTTGGACACCGTGGGACAACGTGGGACAACGTGGGACAACGTGGGACAACGTGGGACAACGTGGGACAACGTGGGACAACGTGGGACACCGTTGGACACCGTGGGACACCGTTGGACACCGTTGGACATCGTTGGACACCGTGGGACAACGTGGGACAACGTGGGACAACGTGGGACAACGTGGGACAACGTGGGACAACGTGGGACAACGTGGGACATCGCTGGACACCGTTGGACATCGTTGGACACCGTGGGACAACGTGGGACAACGTGGGACAACGTGGGACAACGTGGGACAACGTGGGACAACGTGGGACACCGTTGGACATCGTTGGACACCGTGGGACAACGTGGGGCAACGTGGGACAACGTGGGACATCGTGGGACAACGTGGGACAACGTGGGACAACGTGGGACAACGTGGGACAACGTGGGACAACGTGGGACAACGTGGGACAACGTGGGACAACGTGGGACACCGTTGGACATCGTTGGACACCGTGGGACAACGTGGGACAACGTGGGACAACGTGGGACAACGTGGGACAACGTGGGACAACGTGGGACAACGTGGGACAACGTGGGACAACGTGGGACATCGTGGGACAACGTGGGACAACGTGGGACAACGTGGGACAACGTGGGACATCGTTGGACACCGTTGGACACCGTGGGACAACGTGGGACAACGTGGGACAACGTGGGACAACGTGGGACAACGTGGGACAACGTGGGACATCGTGGGACAACGTGGGACAACGTGGGACACCGTTGGACACCGTGGGACAACGTGGGACACCGTTGGACATCGTTGGACACCGTGGGACAACGTGGGGCAACGTGGGACAACGTGGGACATCGTGGGACAACGTGGGACAACGTGGGACAACGTGGGACAACGTGGGACAACGTGGGACAACGTGGGACACCGTTGGTCACCGTTGGACATCGTTGGACACCGTGGGACAACGTGGGACAACGTGGGACAACGTGGGACAACGTGGGACAACGTGGGACAACGTGGGACAACGTGGGACAACGTGGGACAACTTGGGACAACGTGGGACAACGTGGGACAACGTGGGACATCGTGGGACAACGTGGGACAACGTGGGACAACGTGGGACAACGTGGGACACCGTTGGACAACGTGGGACACCGTTGGACATCGTTGGACACCGTGGGACAACGTGGGACAACGTGGGACAACGTGGGACACCGTTGGACACCGTTGGACATCGTTGGACATCGTTGGACATCGTGGGACACCGTTGGACATCGTTGGACATCGTTGGACATCGTTGGACAACGTGGGACAACGTGGGACAACGTGGGACAACGTGGGACAACGTGGGACAAAGTGGGACATCGTGGGACAACGTGGGACAACGCGGGACAACGTGGGACAACGTGGGACACCGTTGGACACCGTGGGACACCGTTGGACACCGTTGGACATCGTTGGACACCGTGGGACAACGTGGGACAACGTGGGACAACGTGGGACAACGTGGGACAACGTGGGACAACGTGGGACAACGTGGGACAACTTGGGACAACGTGGGACAACTTGGGACAACGTGGGACATCGTGGGACAACGTGGGACAACGTGGGACAACGTGGGACAACGTGGGACACCGTGGGACAACGTGGGACATCGTTGGACACCGTTGGACACCGTGGGACAACGTGGGACAACGTGGGACAACGTGGGACAACGTGGGACAACGTGGGACAACGTGGGACAACGCGGGACAACGTGGTACAACGTGGGACACCGTTGGACACCGTGGGACACCGTTGGACACCGTTGGACATCGTTGGACACCGTGGGACAACGTGGGACAACGTGGGACAACGTGGGACAACGTGGGACAACGTGGGACAACGTGGGACAACGTGGGACAACTTGGGACAACGTGGGACAACGTGGGACAACGTGGGACATCGTGGGACAACGTGGGACAACGTGGGACAACGTGGGACAACGTGGGACACCGTTGGACAACGTGGGACACCGTTGGACATCGTTGGACACCGTGGGACAACGTGGGACAACGTGGGACAACGTGGGACAACGTGGGACAACGTGGGACAACGTGGGACAACGTGGGACATCGTGGGACAACGTGGGACAACGTGGGACACCGTTGGACAACGTGGGACACCGTTGGACATCGTTGGACACCGTGGGACAACGTGGGACACCGTTGGACATCGTTGGACACCGTGGGACAACGTGGGACAACGTGGGACAACTTGGGACACCGTTGGACACCGTTGGACACCGTTGGACACCGTTGGACAACGTGGGACAACGTGGGACACCGTTGGACACCGTTGGACACCGTTGGACACCGTTGGACATCGTTGGACACCGTGGGACAACGTGGGACAACGTGGGACAACGTGGGAAACCATGGAACAACGTGGGACAACGTGGGACACCGTTGGACATCGTTGGACAACGTGGGACAACGTGGGACAACGTGGGACAACGTGGGACAACGTGGGACAACGTGGGACACCGTTGGACATCGTTGGACAACGTGGGACAACGTGGGACAACGTGGGACAACGTGGGACAACGTGGGACAACGTGGGACAACGTGGGACAACGTGGGACAACGTGGGACAACGTGGGACAACGTGGGACAACGTGGGACAACGTGGGACAACGTGGGACAACGTGGGACAACGTGGGACAACGTGGGACAACGTGGGACAACGTGGGACACCGTTGGACACCGTGGGACACCGTTGGACACCGTTGGACATCGTTGGACACCGTGGGACAACGTGGGACAACGTGGGACAACGTGGGACAACGTGGGACAACGTGGGACAACGTGGGACAACGTGGGACAACGTGGGACAACGTGGGACAACGTGGGAAAACGTGGGACATCGTGGGACAACGTGGGACAACGTGGGACAACGTGGGACAACGTGGGACACCGTTGGACAACGTGGGACACCGTTGGACATCGTTGGACACCGTGGGACAACGTGGGACAACGTGGGACCACGTGGGACAACGTGGGACAACGTGGGACAACGTGGGACAACGTGGGACATCGTGGGACAACGTGGGACAACGTGGGACAACGTGGGACAACGTGGGACAACGTGGGACACCGTTGGACACCGTTGGACACCGTTGGACATCGTTGGACACCGTGGGACAACGTGGGACAACGTGGGACAACGTGGGAAACCATGGAACAACGTGGGACAACGTGGGACACCGTTGGACATCGTTGGACATCTTTGGACACCGTGGGACAACGTGGGACAACGTGGGACATCGTGGGACAACGTGGGACAACGTGGGACAACGTGGGACAACGTGGGACAACGTGGGACACCGTTGGACACCGTTGGACACCGTTGGACACCGTTGGACATCGTTGGACACCGTGGGACAACGTGGGACAACGTGGGACAACGTGGGAAACCATGGAACAACGTGGGACAACGTGGGACACCGTTGGACATCGTTGGACATCGTTGGACACCGTGGGACAACGTGGGACAACGTGGGAAAACGTGGGACAACGTGGGACACCGTTGGACATCGCTGGACACCGTTGGACATCGTTGGACACCGTGGGACAACGTGGGACAACGTGGGACAACGTGGGACAACGTGGGACAACGTGGGACAACGTGGGACAACGTGGGACAACGTGGGACATCGTGGGACAACGTGGGACAACGTGGGACAACGTGGGACAACGTGGGACAACGTGGGACAACGTGGGACAACGTGGGACATCGTGGGACAACGTGGGACAACGTGGGACAACGTGGGACAACGTGGGACATCGTTGGACACCGTTGGACACCGTGGGACAACGTGGGACAACGTGGGACAACGTGGGACAACGCGGGACAACGTGGGACAACGTGGGACACCGTTGGACACCGTGGGACACCGTTGGACACCGTTGGACATCGTTGGACACCGTGGGACAACGTGGGACAACGTGGGACAACGTGGGACAACGTGGGACAACGTGGGACAACGTGGGACAACGTGGGACAACTTGGGACAACGTGGGACAACGTGGGACAACGTGGGACATCGTGGGACAACGTGGGACAACGTGGGACAACGTGGGACAACGTGGGACAACGTGGGACAACGTGGGACAACGTGGGACACCGTTGGACACCGTTGGACATCGTTGGACACCGTTGGACACCGTGGGACAACGTGGGACAACGTGGGACAACGTGGGACAACGTGGGACAACGTGGGACAACGTGGGACACCGTTGGACACCGTTGGACACCGTTGGACACCGTTGGACATCGGTGGACATCGTGGGACACCGTTGGACACCGTGGGACAACGTGGGACAACGTGGGACAACGTGGGACACCGTTGGACACCGTTGGACATCGTTGGACATCGTTGGACATCGTGGGACACCGTTGGACATCGTTGGACATCGTTGGACACCGTGGGACAACGTGGGACAACGTGGGACAACGTGGGACAACGTGGGACAACGTGGGACAACGTGGGACAACGTGGGACAACGTGGGACAACGTGGGACAACGTGGGACAACGTGGGACAACGTGGGACAACGTGGGACAACGTGGGACAACGTGGGACAACGTGGGACAACGTGGGACAACGTGGGACAACGTGGGACAACGTGGGACAACGTGGGACAACGTGGGACATCGCTGGACACCGTTGGACATCGTTGGACACCGTGGGACAACGTGGGACAACGTGGGACAACGTGGGACAACTTGGGACAACGTGGGACAACGTGGGGCAACGTGGGACAACGTGGGACATCGTGGGACAACGTGGGACAACGTGGGACAACGTGGGACAACGTGGGACAACGTGGGACACCGTTGGACATCGTTGGACAACGTGGGACACCGTTGGACATCGTTGGACACCGTGGGACAACGTGGGACAACGTGGGACAACGTGGGACAACGTGGGACAACGTGGGACAACGTGGGACATCGTGGGACAACGTGGGACAACGTGGGACAACGTGGGACAACGTGGGACATCGTGGGACAACGTGGGACAACGTGGGACACCGTTGGACAACGTGGGACACCGTTGGACATCGTTGGACACCGTGGGACAACGTGGGACACCGTTGGACATCGTTGGACACCGTGGGACAACGTGGGACAACGTGGGACAACTTGGGACACCGTTGGACACCGTTGGACACCGTTGGACACCGTTGGACAACGTGGGACAACGTGGGACACCGTTGGACACCGTTGGACACCGTTGGACACCGTTGGACATCGTTGGACACCGTGGGACAACGTGGGACAACGTGGGACAACGTGGGACAACGTGGGACAACGTGGGACATCGTGGGACAACGTGGGACAACGTGGGACAACGTGGGACAACGTGGGACATCGTTGGACACCGTTGGACACCGTGGGACAACGTGGGACAACGTGGGACAACGTGGGACAACGCGGGACAACGTGGGACAACGTGGGACACCGTTGGACACCGTGGGACACCGTTGGACACCGTTGGACATCGTTGGACACCGTGGGACAACGTGGGACAACGTGGGACAACGTGGGACAACGTGGGACAACGTGGGACAACTTGGGACAACGTGGGACAACTTGGGACAACGTGGGACATCGTGGGACAACGTGGCACAACGTGGGACAACGTGGGACAACGTGGGACACCGTTGGACAACGTGGGACATCGTTGGACACCGTTGGACACCGTGGGACAACGTGGGACAACGTGGGACAACGTGGGACAACGTGGGACAACGTGGGACAACGTGGGACAACGCGGGACAACGTGGTACAACGTGGGACACCGTTGGACACCGTGGGACACCGTTGGACACCGTTGGACATCGTTGGACACCGTGGGACAACGTGGGACAACGTGGGACAACGTGGGACAACGTGGGACAACGTGGGACAACGTGGGACAACTTGGGACAACGTGGGACAACGTGGGACAACGTGGGACATCGTGGGACAACGTGGGACAACGTGGGACAACGTGGGACAACGTGGGACAACGTGGGACAACGCGGGACAACGTGGTACAACGTGGGACACCGTTGGACACCGTGGGACACCGTTGGACACCGTTGGACATCGTTGGACAACGTGGGACAACGTGGGACAACGTGGGACACCGTTGGACAACGTGGGACACCGTTGGACATCGTTGGACACCGTGGGACAACGTGGGACAACGTGGGACAACGTGGGACAACGTGGGACAACGTGGGACAACGTGGGACATCGTGGGACAACGTGGGACAACGTGGGACAACGTGGGACAACGTGGGACACCGTTGGACAACGTGGGACACCGTTGGACATCGTTGGACACCGTGGGACAACGTGGGACAACGTGGGACCACGTGGGACAACGTAGGACAACGTGGGACAACGTGGGACAACGTGGGACAACGTGGGACAACGTGGAACATCGTGGGACAACGTGGGACAACGTGGGACACCGTTGGACAACGTGGGACACCGTTGGACATCGTTGGACACCGTGGGACAACGTGGGACACCGTTGGACATCGTTGGACACCGTGGGACAACGTGGGACAACGTGGGACAACTTGGGACACCGTTGGACACCGTTGGACACCGTTGGACACCGTTGGACAACGTGGGACAACGTGGGACACCGTTGGACACAGTTGGACACCGTTGGACACCGTTGGACATCGTTGGACACCGTGGGACAACGTGGGACAACGTGGGACAACGTGGGAAACCATGGAACAACGTGGGACAACGTGGGACACCGTTGGACATCGTTGGACAACGTGGGACAACGTGGGACAACGTGGGACAACGTGGGACAACGTGGGACAACGTGGGACACCGTTGGACATCGTTGGACAACGTGGGACAACGTGGGACAACGTGGGACAACGTGGGACAACGTGGGACAACGTGGGACAACGTGGGACAACGTGGGACAACGTGGGACAACGTGGGACAACGTGGGACAACGTGGGACAACGTGGGACAACGTGGGACAACGTGGGACAACGTGGGACAACGTGGGACAACGTGGGACAACGTGGGACAACGTGGGACAACGTGGGACACCGTTGGACACCGTGGGACACCGTTGGACACCGTTGGACATCGTTGGACACCGTGGGACAACGTGGGACAACGTGGGACAACGTGGGACAACGTGGGACAACGTGGGACAACGTGGGACAACGTGGGACAACGTGGGACAACGTGGGACAACGTGGGACAACGTGGGACAACGTGGGACATCGTGGGACAACGTGGGACAACGTGGGACAACGTGGGACAACGTGGGACACCGTTGGACAACGTGGGACACCGTTGGACATCGTTGGACACCGTGGGACAACGTGGGACAACGTGGGACCACGTGGGACAACGTGGGACAACGTGGGACAACGTGGGACAACGTGGGACATCGTGGGACAACGTGGGACAACGTGGGACAACGTGGGACAACGTGGGACAACGTGGGACACCGTTGGACACCGTTGGACACCGTTGGACACCGTTGGACATCGTTGGACACCGTGGGACAACGTGGGACAACGTGGGACAACGTGGGAAACCATGGAACAACGTGGGACAACGTGGGACACCGTTGGACATCGTTGGACATCGTTGGACACCGTGGGACAACGTGGGACAACGTGGGAAAACGTGGGACAACGTGGGACACCGTTGGACATCGCTGGACACCGTTGGACATCGTTGGACACCGTGGGACAACCTGGGACAACGTGGGACAACGTGGGACAACGTGGGACAACGTGGGACAACGTGGGACAACGTGGGACAACGTGGGACATCGTGGGACAACGTGGGACAACGTGGGACAACGTGGGACAACGTGGGACAACGTGGGACAACGTGGGACAACGTGGGACATCGTGGGACAACGTGGGACAACGTGGGACAACGTGGGACAACGTGGGACATCGTTGGACACCGTTGGACACCGTGGGACAACGTGGGACAACGTGGGACAACGTGGGACAACGCGGGACAACGTGGGACAACGTGGGACACCGTTGGACACCGTGGGACACCGTTGGACACCGTTGGACATCGTTGGACACCGTGGGACAACGTGGGACAACGTGGGACAACGTGGGACAACGTGGGACAACGTGGGACAACGTGGGACAACGTGGGACAACGTGGGACACCGTTGGACAACGTGGGACAACTTGGGACAACGTGGGACAACGTGGGACAACGTGGGACATCGTGGGACAACGTGGGACAACGTGGGACAACGTGGGACAACGTGGGACACCGTTGGACAACGTGGGACACCGTTGGACAACGTGGGACACCGTTGGACATCGTTGGACACCGTGGGACAACGTGGGACAACGTGGGACAACGTGGGAAACCGTTGGACACCGTTGGACATCGTTGGACATCGTTGGACATCGTGGGACACCGTTGGACATCGTTGGACATCGTTGGACACCGTGGGACAACGTGGGACAACGTGGGACAACGTGGGACAACGTGGGACAACGTGGGACAACGTGGGACAACGTGGGACAACGTGGGACAACGTGGGACAACGTGGGACAACGTGGGACAACGTGGGACACCGTTGGACATCGTTGGACAACGTGGGACAACGTGGGACAACGTGGGACAACGTGGGACAACGTGGGACAACGTGGGACACCGTTAGACACCGTGGGACACCGTTGGACACCGTTGGACATCGTTGGACACCGTGGGACAACGTGGGACAACGTGGGACAACGTGGGACAACGTGGGACAACGTGGGACAACGTGGGACAACGTGGGACAACGTGGGACATCGCTGGACACCGTTGGACATCGTTGGACACCGTGGGACAACGTGGGACAACGTGGGACAACGTGGGACAACGTGGGACAACGTGGGACAACGTGGGGCAACGTGGGACAACGTGGGACATCGTGGGACAACGTGGGACAACGTGGGACAACGTGGGACAACGTGGGACAACGTGGGACACCGTTGGACATCGTTGGACACCGTGGGACAACGTGGGGCAACGTGGGACAACGTGGGACATCGTGGGACAACGTGGGACAACGTGGGACAACGTGGGACAACGTGGGACAACGTGGGACAACATGGGACAACGTGGGACAACGTGGGACAACGTGGGACAACGTGGGACATCGTTGGACACCGTTGGACACCGTGGGACAACGTGGGACAACGTGGGACAACGTGGGACAACGTGGGACAACGTGGGACAACGTGGGACAACGCGGGACAACGTGGGACAACGTGGGACACCGTTGGACACCGTGGGACACCGTTGGACACCGTTGGACATCGTTGGACACCGTGGGACAACGTGGGACAACGTGGGACAACGTGGGACAACGTGGGACAACGTGGGACAACGTGGGACAACGTGGGACAACTTGGGAAAACGTGGGACAACGTGGGACAACGTGGGACATCGTGGGACAACGTGGGACAACGTGGGACAACGTGGGACAACGTGGGACACCGTTGGACAACGTGGGACACCGTTGGACATCGTTGGACACCGTGGGACAACGTGGGACAACGTGGGACAACGTGGGACACCGTTGGACACCGTTGGACATCGTTGGACATCGTTGGACATCGTGGGACACCGTTGGACACCGTTGGACATCGTTGGACATCGTTGGACAACGTGGGACAACGTGGGACAACGTGGGACAAAGTGGGACAACGTGGGACAACGTGGGACATCGTGGGACAACGTGGGACAACGTGGGACAACGTGGGACAACGTGGGACACCGTTGGACACCGTTGGACACCGTGGGACAACGTGGGACAACGTGGGACAACGTGGGACAACGTGGGACAACGTGGGACAACGCGGGACAACGTGGGACAACGTGGGACACCGTTGGACACCGTGGGACACCGTTGGACACCGTTGGACATCGTTGGACACCGTGGGACAACGTGGGACAACGTGGGACAACGTGGGACAACGTGGGACAACGTGGGACAACGTGGGACAACGTGGGACAACTTGGGACAACGTGGGACAACGTGGGACAACGTGGGACATCGTGGGACAACGTGGGACAACGTGGGACAACGTGGGACAACGTGGGACACCGTTGGACAACGTGGGACACCGTTGGACATCGTTGGACACCGTGGGACAACGCGGGACAACGTGGGACAACGTGGGACACCGTTGGACACCGTTGGACATCGTTGGACATCGTTGGACATCGTGGGACACCGTTGGACATCGTTGGACATCGTTGGACACCGTGGGACAACGTGGGACAACGTGGGACAACGTGGGACAACGTGGGACAACGTGGGACAACGTGGGACACCGTTGGACACCGTGGGACACCGTTGGACACCGTTGGACATCGTTGGACACCGTGAGACAACGTGGGACAACGTGGGACAACGTGGGACAACGTGGGACAACGTGGGACAACGTGGGACAACGTGGGACAACGTGGGACAACGTGGGACACCGTTGGACACCGTGGGACACCGTTGGACACCGTTGGACATCGTTGGACACCGTGGGACAACGTGGGACAACGTGGGACAACGTGGGACAACGTGGGACAACGTGGGACAACGTGGGACAACGCGGGACAACGTGGGACAACGTGGGACACCGTTGGACACCGTGGGACACCGGTGGACACCGTTGGACATCGTTGGACACCGTGGGACAACGTGGGACACCGTGGGACAACGTGGGACAACGTGGGACAACGTGGGACAACGTGGGACAACGTGGGACAACTTGGGACAACGTGGGACAACGTGGGACAACGTGGGACATCGTGGGACAACGTGGGACAACGTGGGACAACGTGGGACAACGTGGGACACCGTTGGACAACGTGGGACACCGTTGGACAACGTGGGACACCGTTGGACATCGTTGGACACCGTGGGACAACGTGGGACAACGTGGGACAACGTGGGAAACCGTTGGACACCGTTGGACATCGTTGGACATCGTTGGACATCGTGGGACACCGTTGGACATCGTTGGACATCGTTGGACACCGTGGGACAACGTGGGACAACGTGGGACAACGTGGGACAACGTGGGACAACGTGGGACAACGTGGGACAACGTGGGACAACGTGGGACAACGTGGGACAACGTGGGACAACGTGGGACAACGTGGGACAACGTGGGACACCGTTGGACATCGTTGGACAACGTGGGACAACGTGGGACAACGTGGGACAACGTGGGACAACGTGGGACAACGTGGGACACCGTTGGACACCGTGGGACACCGTTGGACACCGTTGGACAACGTTGGACACCGTGGGACAACGTGGGACAACGTGGGACAACGTGGGACAACGTGGGACAACGTGGGACAACGTGGGACAACGTGGGACAACGTGGGACATCGCTGGACACCGTTGGACATCGTTGGACACCGTGGGACAACGTGGGACAACGTGGGACAACGTGGGACAACGTGGGACAACGTGGGACAACGTGGGGCAACGTGGGACAACGTGGGACATCGTGGGACAACGTGGGACAACGTGGGACAACGTGGGACAACGTGGGACAACGTGGGACACCGTTGGACATCGTTGGACACCGTGGGACAACGTGGGGCAACGTGGGACAACGTGGGACATCGTGGGACAACGTGGGACAACGTGGGACAACGTGGGACAACGTGGGACAACGTGGGACAACATGGGACAACGTGGGACAACGTGGGACAACGTGGGACAACGTGGGACATCGTTGGACACCGTTGGACACCGTGGGACAACGTGGGACAACGTGGGACAACGTGGGACAACGTGGGACAACGTGGGACAACGTGGGACAACGTGGGACAACGTGGGACAACGTGGGACACCGTTGGACACCGTGGGACACCGTTGGACACCGTTGGACATCGTTGGACACCGTGGGACAACGTGGGACAACGTGGGACAACGTGGGACAACGTGGGACAACGTGGGACAACGTGGGACAACGTGGGACAACGTGGGACAACTTGGGACAACGTGGGACAACGTGGGACAACGTGGGACATCGTGGGACAACGTGGGACAACGTGGGACAACGTGGGACAACGTGGGACACCGTTGGACAACGTGGGACACCGTTGGACATCGTTGGACACCGTGGGACAACGTGGGACAACGTGGGACAACGTGGGACACCGTTGGACACCGTTGGACATCGTTGGACATCGTTGGACATCGTGGGACACCGTTGGACATCGTTGGACATCGTTGCACATCGTTGGACAACGTGGGACAACGTGGGACAACGTGGGACAACGTGGGACAACGTGGGACAACGTGGGACATCGTGGGACAACGTGGGACAACGTGGGACAACGTGGGACAACGTGGGACATCGTTGGACACCGTTGGACACCGTGGGACAACGTGGGACAACGTGGGACAACGTGGGACAACGTGGGACAACGTGGGACAACGCGGGACAACGTGGGACAACGTGGGACAACGTTGGACACCGTGGGACACCGTTGGACACCGTTGGACATCGTTGGACACCGTGGGACAACGTAGGACAACGTGGGACAACGTGGGACAACGTGGGACAACGTGGGACAACGTGGGACAACGTGGGACAACGTGGGACAACGTGGGACAACGTGGGACAACGTGGGACAACGTGGGACAACGTGGGACATCGTGGGACAACGTGGGACAACGTGGGACAACGTGGGACAACGTGGGACACCGTTGGACAACGTGGGACACCGTTGGACATCGTTGGACACCGTGGGACAACGCGGGACAACGTGGGACAACGTGGGACACCGTTGGACACCGTTGGACATCGTTGGACACCGTTGGACATCGTGGGACACCGTTGGACATCGTTGGACATCGTTGGACACCGTGGGACAACGTGGGACAACGTGGGACAACGTGGGACAACGTGGGACAACGTGGGACAACGTGGGACAACGTGGGACAACGTGGGACAACGTGGGACAACGTGGGACAACGTGGGACAACGTGGGACACCGTTGGACATCGTTGGACAACGTGGGACAACGTGGGACAACGTGGGACAACGTGGGACAACGTGGGACAACGTGGGACACCGTTGGACACCGTGGGACACCGTTGGACACCGTTGGACATCGTTGGACACCGTGAGACAACGTGGGACAACGTGGGACAACGTGGGACAACGTGGGACAACGTGGGACAACGTGGGACAACGTGGGATATCGTGGGACAACGTGGGACAACGTGGGACAACGTGGGACAACGTGGGACAACGTGGGACACCGTTGGACAACGTGGGACACCGTTGGACATCGTTGGACACCGTGGGACAACGTGGGACAACGTGGGACAACGTGGGACACCGTTGGACACCGTTGGACATCGTTGGACATCGTTGGACATCGTGGGACACCGTTGGACATCGCTGGACACCGTTGGACATCGTTGGACACCGTGGGACAACGTGGGACAACGTGGGACAACGTGGGACAACGTGGGACATCGCTGGACACCGTTGGACATCGTTGGACACCGTGGGACAACGTGGGACAACGTGGGACAACGTGGGACAACGTGGGACAACGTGGGACAACGTGGGGCAACGTGGGACAACGTGGGACATCGTGGGACAACGTGGGACAACGTGGGACAACGTGGGACAACGTGGGACAACGTGGGACACCGTTGGACATCGTTGGACACCGTGGGACAACGTGGGGCAACGTGGGACAACGTGGGACATCGTGGGACAACGTGGGACAACGTGGGACAACGTGGGACAACGTGGGACAACGTGGGACAACATGGGACAACGTGGGACAACGTGGGACAACGTGGGACAACGTGGGACATCGTTGGACACCGTTGGACACCGTGGGACAACGTGGGACAACGTGGGACAACGTGGGACAACGTGGGACAACGTGGGACAACGTGGGACAACGCGGGACAACGTGGGACAACGTGGGACACCGTTGGACACCGTGGGACACCGTTGGACACCGTTGGACATCGTTGGACACCGTGGGACAACGTGGGACAACGTGGGACAACGTGGGACAACGTGGGACAACGTGGGACAACGTGGGACAACGTGGGACAACTTGGGACAACGTGGGACAACGTGGGACAACGTGGGACATCGTGGGACAACGTGGGACAACGTGGGACAACGTGGGACAACGTGGGACACCGTTGGACAACGTGGGACACCGTTGGACATCGTTGGACACCGTGGGACAACGTGGGACAACGTGGGACAACGTGGGACACCGTTGGACACCGTTGGACATCGTTGGACATCGTTGGACATCGTGGGACACCGTTGGACATCGTTGGACATCGTTGGACATCGTTGGACAACGTGGGACAACGTGGGACAACGTGGGACAAAGTGGGACAACGTGGGACAACGTGGGACATCGTGGGACAACGTGGGACAACGTGGGACAACGTGGGACAACGTGGGACATCGTTGGACACCGTTGGACACCGTGGGACAACGTGGGACAACGTGGGACAACGTGGGACAACGTGGGACAACGTGGGACAACGCGGGACAACGTGGGACAACGTGGGACACCGTTGGACACCGTGGGACACCGTTGGACACCGTTGGACATCGTTGGACACCGTGGGACAACGTGGGACAACGTGGGACAACGTGGGACAACGTGGGACAACGTGGGACAACGTGGGACAACGTGGGACAACTTGGGACAACGTGGGACAACGTGGGACAACGTGGGACATCGTGGGACAACGTGGGACACCGTTGGACAACGTTGGACATCGTTGGACATCGTTGGACATCGTGGGACACCGTTGGACATCGTTGGACATCGTTGGACATCGTTGGACAACGTGGGACAACGTGGGACAACGTGGGACAAAGTGGGACAACGTGGGACAACGTGGGACATCGTGGGACAACGTGGGACAACGTGGGACAACGTGGGACAACGTGGGACATCGTTGGACACCGTTGGACACCGTGGGACAACGTGGGACAACGTGGGACAACGTGGGACAACGTGGGACAACGTGGGACAACGCGGGACAACGTGGGACAACGTGGGACACCGTTGGACACCGTGGGACACCGTTGGACACCGTTGGACATCGTTGGACACCGTGGGACAACGTGGGACAACGTGGGACAACGTGGGACAACGTGGGACAACGTGGGACAACGTGGGACAACGTGGGACAACTTGGGACAACGTGGGACAACGTGGGACAACGTGGGACATCGTGGGACAACGTGGGACAACGTGGGACAACGTGGGACAACGTGGGACACCGTTGGACAACGTGGGACACCGTTGGACATCGTTGGACACCGTGGGACAACGCGGGACAACGTGGGACAACGTGGGACACCGTTGGACACCGTTGGACATCGTTGGACATCGTTGGACATCGTGGGACACCGTTGGACATCGTTGGACATCGTTGGACACCGTGGGACAACGTGGGACAACGTGGGACAACGTGGGACAACGTGGGACAACGTGGGACAACGTGGGACACCGTTGGACACCGTGGGACACCGTTGGACACCGTTGGACATCGTTGGACACCGTGAGACAACGTGGGACAACGTGGGACAACGTGGGACAACGTGGGACAACGTGGGACAACGTGGGACAACGTGGGACAACGTGGGACAACGTGGGACACCGTTGGACACCGTGGGACACCGTTGGACACCGTTGGACATCGTTGGACACCGTGGGACAACGTGGGACAACGTGGGACAACGTGGGACAACGTGGGACAACGTGGGACAACGTGGGACAACGCGGGACAACGTTGTACAACGTGGGACACCGTTGGACACCGTGGGACACCGTTGGACACCGTTGGACATCGTTGGACACCGTGGGACAACGTGGGACAACGTGGGACAACGTGGGACAACGTGGGACAACGTGGGACAACGTGGGACAACGTGGGACAACTTGGGACAACGTGGGACAACGTGGGACAACGTGGGACAACGTGGGACAACGTGGGACAACGTGGGACAACGTGGGACAACGTGGGACACCGTTGGACAACGTGGGACACCGTTGGACAACGTGGGACACCGTTGGACATCGTTGGACACCGTGGGACAACGTGGGACAACGTGGGACAACGTGGGAAACCGTTGGACACCGTTGGACATCGTTGGACATCGTTGGACATCGTGGGACACCGTTGGACATCGTTGGACATCGTTGGACACCGTGGGACAACGTGGGACAACGTGGGACAACGTGGGACAACGTGGGACAACGTGGGACAACGTGGGACAACGTGGGACAACGTGGGACAACGTGGGACAACGTGGGACAACGTGGGACAACGTGGGACAACGTGGGACACCGTGGGACATCGTTGGACAACGTGGGACAACGTGGGACAACGTGGGACAACGTGGGACAACGTGGGACAACGTGGGACACCGTTAGACACCGTGGGACACCGTTGGACACCGTTGGACAACGTTGGACACCGTGGGACAACGTGGGACAACGTGGGACAACGTGGGACAACGTGGGACAACGTGGGACAACGTGGGACAACGTGGGACAACGTGGGACATCGCTGGACACCGTTGGACATCGTTGGACACCGTGGGACAACGTGGGACAACGTGGGACAACGTGGGACAACGTGGGACAACGTGGGACAACGTGGGACATCGTTGGACACCGTTGGACACCGTGGGACAACGTGGGACAACGTGGGACAACGTGGGACAACGTGGGACAACGTGGGACAACGTGGGACAACGCGGGACAACGTGGGACAACGTGGGACACCGTTGGACACCGTGGGACACCGTTGGACACCGTTGGACATCGTTGGACACCGTGGGACAACGTGGGACAACGTGGGACAACGTGGGACAACGTGGGACAACGTGGGACAACGTGGGACAACGTGGGACAACGTGGGACAACGTGGGACAACGTGGGACAACGTGGGACAACGTGGGACATCGTGGGACAACGTGGGACAACGTGGGACAACGTGGGACAACGTGGGACACCGTTGGACAACGTGGGACACCGTTGGACATCGTTGGACACCGTGGGACAACGTGGGACAACGTGGGACAACGTGGGACACCGTTGGACACCGTTGGACATCGTTGGACATCGTTGGACATCGTGGGACACCGTTGGACATCGTTGGACATCGTTGCACATCGTTGGACAACGTGGGACAACGTGGGACAACGTGGGAAAAAGTGGGACAACGTGGGACAACGTGGGACATCGTGGGACAACGTGGGACAACGTGGGACAACGTGGGACAACGTGGGACATCGTTGGACACCGTTGGACACCGTGGGACAACGTGGGACAACGTGGGACAACGTGGGACAACGTGGGACAACGTGGGACAACGCGCGACAACGTGGGACAACGTGGGACACCGTTGGACACCGTGGGACACCGTTGGACACCGTTGGACATCGTTGGACACCGTGGGACAACGTAGGACAACGTGGGACAACGTGGGACAACGTGGGACAACGTGGGACAACGTGGGACAACGTGGGACAACGTGGGACAACGTGGGACAACTTGGGACAACGTGGGACAACGTGGGACAACGTGGGACATCGTGGGACAACGTGGGACAACGTGGGACAACGTGGGACAACGTGGGACACCGTTGGACAACGTGGGACACCGTTGGACATCGTTGGACACCGTGGGACAACGCGGGACAACGTGGGACAACGTGGGACACCGTTGGACACCGTTGGACATCGTTGGACATCGTTGGACATCGTGGGACACCGTTGGACATCGTTGGACATCGTTGGACACCGTGGGACAACGTGGGACAACGTGGGACAACGTGGGACAACGTGGGACAACGTGGGACAACGTGGGACAACGTGGGACAACGTGGGACAACGTGGGACAACGTGGGACAACGTGGGACAACGTGGGACACCGTTGGACATCGTTGGACAACGTGGGACAACGTGGGACAACGTGGGACAACGTGGGACAACGTGGGACAACGTGGGACACCGTTGGACACCGTGGGACACCGTTGGACACCGTTGGACATCGTTGGACACCGTGAGACAACGTGGGACAACGTGGGACAACGTGGGACAACGTGGGACAACGTGGGACAACGTGGGACAACGTGGGACAACGTGGGATATCGTGGGACAACGTGGGACAACGTGGGACAACGTGGGACAACGTGGGACAACGTGGGACACCGTTGGACAACGTGGGACACCGTTGGACATCGTTGGACACCGTGGGACAACGTGGGACAACGTGGGACAACGTGGGACACCGTTGGACACCGTTGGACATCGTTGGACATCGTTGGACATCGTGGGACACCGTTGGACACCGTTGGACATCGTTGGACACCGTGGGACAACGTGGGACAACGTGGGACAACGTGGGACAACGTGGGACAACGTGGGACAACGTGGGGCAACGTGGGACAACGTGGGACATCGTGGGACAACGTGGGACAACGAGGGACAACGTGGGACAACGTGGGACAACGTGGGACACCGTTGGACATCGTTGGACACCGTGGGACAACGTGGGACAACGTGGGACAACGTGGGACACCGTTGGACACCGTTGGACACCGTTGGACACCGTGGGACAACGTGGGACAACGTGGGACAACGTGGGACAACGTGGGACAACGTGGGACAACGTGGGACAACGTGGGACAACGTGGGACAACGTGGGACACCGTTGGACATCGTTGGACACCGTGGGACAACGTGGGACAACGTGGGACAACGTGGGACATCGTTGGACACCGTTGGACACCGTTGGACATCGTTGGACACCGTGGGACAACGTGGGACAACGTGGGACAACGTGGGACAACGTGGGACAACGTCGGACAACGTGGGACAACGTGGGACAATGTGGGACAACGTGGGACAACGTGGGACAACGTGGGACAACGTGGGACAACGTGGGACAACGTGGGACATCGTGGGACAACGTGGGACAACGTGGGACAACGTGGGACAACGTGGGACAACGTGGGACAACGTGGGACAACGTGGGACAACGTGGGACAACGTTGGACACCGTGGGACACCGTTGGACACCGTTGGACAACGTGGGACAACGTGGGACAACGTGGGACAACGTGGGACAACGTGGGAAACCATGGAACAACGTGGGACAACGTGGGACACCGTTGGACATCGTTGGACATCGTTGGACACCGTGGGACAACGTGGGACAACGTGGGAAAACGTGGGACAACGTGGGACACCGTTGGACATCGCTGGACACCGTTGGACATCGTTGGACACCGTGGGACAACGTGGGACAACGTGGGACAACGTGGGACAACGTGGGACAACGTGGGACAACGTGGGACAACGTGGGACAACGTGGGACAACGTGGGACATCGTGGGACAACGTGGGACAACGTGGGACAACGTGGGACAACGTGGGACATCGTTGGACACCGTTGGACACCGTGGGACAACGTGGGACAACGTGGGACAACGTGGGACAACGTGGGACAACGTGGGACAACGTGGGACAACGTGGGACAACGTGGGACAACGTGGGACAACGTGGGACAACGTGGGACAACGTGGGACAACGTGGGACAACGTGGGACAACGTGGGACAACGTGGGACATCGTGGGATAACGTGGGACAACGTGGGACAACGTGGGACAACGTGGGACAACGTGGGACACCGTTGGACATCGTTGGACACCGTGGGACAACGTGGGACAACGTGGGACAACGTGGGACACCGTTGGACATCGTTGGACAACGTGGGACAACGTGGGACAACGTGGGACAACGTGGGACAACGTGGGACAACGTGGGACACCGTTGGACACCGTGGGACACCGTTGGACACCGTTGGACATCGTTGGACACCGTGGGACAACGTGGGACAACGTGGGACAACGTGGGACAACGTGGGACAACGTGGGACAACGTGGGACAACGTGGGACAACGTGGGACATCGTGGGACAACGTGGGACAACGTGGGACAACGTGGGACAACGTGGGACAACGTGGGACACCGTTGGACAACGTGGGACACCGTTGGACATCGTTGGACACCGTGGGACAACGTGGGACAACGTGGGACAACGTGGGACACCGTTGGACACCGTTGGACATCGTTGGACATCGTTGGACATCGTGGGACACCGTTGGACATCGCTGGACACCGTTGGACATCGTTGGACACCGTGGGACAACGTGGGACAACGTGGGACAACGTGGGACAACGTGGGACAACGTGGGACAACGTGGGACAACGTGGGACACCGTGGGACATCGTTGGACAACGTGGGACAGCGTGGGACACCGTTGGACATCGTTGGACACCGTGGGACAACGTGGGACAACGTGGGACAACGTGGGACACCGTTGGACACCGTTGGACATCGTTGGACACCGTTGGACACCGTGGGACAACGTGGGACAACGTGGGACAGCGTGGGACAACGTGGGACAACGTGGGACAACGTGGGACACCGTTGGACACCGTTGGACACCGTTGGACACCGTTGGACATCGGTGGACATCGTGGGACACCGTTGGACACCGTGGGACAACGTGGGACAACGTGGGACAACGTGGGACACCGTTGGACACCGTTGGACATCGTTGGACAACGTGGGACAACGTGGGACAACGTGGGACAACGTGGGACAACGTGGGACAACGTGGGACATCGCTGGACACCGTTGGACATCGTTGGACACCGTGGGACAACGTGGGACAACGTGGGACAACGTGGGACAACGTGGGACAACGTGGGACAACGTGGGACAAGGTGGGACACCGTTGGACATCGTTGGACAACGTGGGACAACGTGGGACACCGTTGGACATCGTTGGACACCGTGGGACAACGTGGGACAACGTGGGACAACGTGGGACACCGTTGGACACCGTTGGACATCGTTGGACACCGTTGGACACCGTGGGACAACGTGGGACAACGTGGGACAACGTGGGACAACGTGGGACAACGTGGGACAACGTGGGACAACGTGGGACACCGTTGGACATCGTTGGACAACGTGGGACAACGTGGGACACCGTTGGACATCGTTGGACACCGTGGGACAACGTGGGACAACGTGGGACAACGTGGGACACCGTTGGACACCGTTGGACATCGTTGGACACCGTTGGACACCGTGGGACAACGTGGGACAACGTGGGACAACGTGGGACAACGTGGGACAACGTGGGACAACGTGGGACACCGTTGGACACCGTTGGACACCGTTGGACACCGTTGGACATCGGTGGACATCGTGGGACACCGTTGGACACCGCTGGACATCGTTGGACATCGTTGGACATCGTGGGACACCGTTGGACATCGTTGGACATCGTTGGACACCGTGGGACAACGTGGGACAACGTGGGACAACGTGGGACAACGTGGGACAACGAGGGACAACGTGGGACAACGTGGGACAACGTGGGACAACGTGGGACAACGTGGGACAACGTGGGACAACGTGGGACAACGTGGGACACCGTTGGACATCGTTGGACAACGTGGGACAACGTGGGACAACGTGGGACAACGTGGGACAACGTGGGACAACGTGGGACACCGTTGGACACCGTGGGACACCGTTGGACACCGTTGGACATCGTTGGACACCGTGGGACAACGTGGGACAACGTGGGACAACGTGGGACAACGTGGGACAACGTGGGACAACGTGGGACACCGTTGGACACCGTGGGACACCGCTGGACACCGTTGGACATCGTTGGACACCGTGGGACAACGTGGGACAACGTGGGACAACGTGGGACAACGTGGGACAACGTGGGACAACGTGGGACAACGTGGGACAACGTGGGACAACGTGGGACAACGTGGGACAACGTGGGACATCGCTGGACACCGTTGGACATCGTTGGACACCGTGGGACAACGTGGGACAACGTGGGACAACGTGGGACAACGTGGGACAACGTGGGACAACGTGGGACAACGTGGGACAACGTGGGACAACGTGGGACAACGTGGGACAACGTGGGACATCGTGGGACAACGTGGGACAACGTGGGACAACGTGGGACAACGTGGGACATCGTTGGACACCGTTGGACACCGTGGGACAACGTGGGACAACGTGGGACAACGTGGGACAACGTGGGACAACGTGGGACAACGTGGGACATCGTGGGACAACGTGGGACAACGTGGGACACCGTTGGACACCGTGGGACAACGTGGGACACCGTTGGACATCGTTGGACACCGTGGGACAACGTGGGGCAACGTGGGACAACGTGGGACATCGTGGGACAACGTGGGACAACGTGGGACAACGTGGGACAACGTGGGACAACGTGGGACAACGTGGGACAACGTGGGACAACGTGGGACAACGTGGGACACCGTTGGACATCGTTGGACACCGTGGGACAACGTGGGACAACGTGGGACAACGTGGGACAACGTGGGACAACGTGGGACAACGTGGGACAACGTGGGACAACGTGGGACAACGTGGGACATCGTGGGACAACGTGGGACAACGTGGGACAACGTGGGACAACGTGGGACATCGTTGGACACCGTTGGACACCGTGGGACAACGTGGGACAACGTGGGACAACGTGGGACAACGTGGGACAACGTGGGACAACGCGGGACAACGCGGGACAACGTGGGACACCGTGGGACAACGTGGGACAACGTGGGACAACGTGGGACACCGTTGGACACCGTTGGACACCGTGGGACAACGTGGGACAACGTGGGACAACGTGGGACAACGTGGGACATCGTGGGACAACGTGGGACAACGTGGGACAACGTGGGACAACGTGGGACACCGTTGGACAACGTGGGACACCGTTGGACATCGTTGGACACCGTGGGACAACGCGGGACAACGTGGGACAACGTGGGACACCGTTGGACACCGTTGGACATCGTTGGACATCGTTGGACATCGTGGGACACCGTTGGACATCGTTGGACATCGTTGGACACCGTGGGACAACGTGGGACAACGTGGGACAACGTGGGACAACGTGGGACAACGTGGGACAACGTGGGACAACGTGGGACAACGTGGGACAACGTGGGACAACGTGGGACAACGTGGGACAACGTGGGACACCGTTGGACATCGTTGGACAACGTGGGACAACGTGGGACAACGTGGGACAACGTGGGACAACGTGGGACAACGTGGGACACCGTTGGACACCGTGGGACACCGTTGGACACCGTTGGACATCGTTGGACACCGTGAGACAACGTGGGACAACGTGGGACAACGTGGGACAACGTGGGACAACGTGGGACAACGTGGGACAACGTGGGACAACGTGGGACAACGTGGGACACCGTTGGACACCGTGGGACACCGTTGGACACCGTTGGACATCGTTGGACACCGTGGGACAACGTGGGACAACGTGGGACAACGTGGGACAACGTGGGACAACGTGGGACAACGTGGGACAACGCGGGACAACGTGGTACAACGTGGGACACCGTTGGACACCGTGGGACACCGTTGGACACCGTTGGACATCGTTGGACACCGTGGGACAACGTGGGACAACGTGGGACAACGTGGGACAACGTGGGACAACGTGGGACAACGTGGGACAACGTGGGACAACTTGGGACAACGTGGGACAACGTGGGACAACGTGGGACATCGTGGGACAACGTGGGACAACGTGGGACAACGTGGGACAACGTGGGACACCGTTGGACAACGTGGGACACCGTTGGACAACGTGGGACACCGTTGGACATCGTTGGACACCGTGGGACAACGTGGGACAACGTGGGACAACGTGGGAAACCGTTGGACACCGTTGGACATCGTTGGACATCGTTGGACATCGTGGGACACCGTTGGACATCGTTGGACATCGTTGGACACCGTGGGACAACGTGGGACAACGTGGGACAACGTGGGACAACGTGGGACAACGTGGGACAACGTGGGACAACGTGGGACAACGTGGGACACCGTGGGACAACGTGGGACAACGTGGGACAACGTGGGACAACGTGGGACAACGTGGGACAACGTGGGACAACGTGGGACAACGTGGGACATCGTTGGACACCGTTGGACACCGTGGGACAACGTGGGACAACGTGGGACAACGTGGGACAACGTGGGACATCGTTGGACACCGTTGGACACCGTGGGACAACGTGGGACAACGTGGGACAACGTGGGACAACGTGGGACAACGTGGGACAACGCGGGACAACGTGGGACACCGTGGGACAACGTGGGACAACGTGGGACAACGTGGGACACCGTTGGACACCGTTGGACACCGTGGGACAACGTGGGACAACGTGGGACAACGTGGGACAACGTGGGACAACGTGGGACAACGTGGGACAACGTGGGACAACGTGGGACAACGTGGGACACCGTTGGACAACGTGGGACACCGTTGGACATCGTTGGACACCGTGGGACAACGCGGGACAACGTGGGACAACGTGGGACACCGTTGGACACCGTTGGACATCGTTGGACATCGTTGGACATCGTGGGACACCGTTGGACATCGTTGGACATCGTTGGACACCGTGGGACAACGTGGGACAACGTGGGACAACGTGGGACAACGTGGGACAACGTGGGACAACGTGGGACAACGTGGGACAACGTGGGACAACGTGGGACAACGTGGGACAACGTGGGACAACGTGGGACACCGTTGGACATCGTTGGACAACGTGGGACAACGTGGGACAACGTGGGACAACGTGGGACAACGTGGGACAACGTGGGACACCGTTGGACACCGTGGGACACCGTTGGACACCGTTGGACATCGTTGGACACCGTGAGACAACGTGGGACAACGTGGGACAACGTGGGACAACGTGGGACAACGTGGGACAACGTGGGACAACGTGGGACAACGTGGGACAACGTGGGACACCGTTGGACACCGTGGGACACCGTTGGACACCGTTGGACATCGTTGGACACCGTGGGACAACGTGGGACAACGTGGGACAACGTGGGACAACGTGGGACAACGTGGGACAACGTGGGACAACGCGGGACAACGTGGTACAACGTGGGACAACGTGGGACAACGTGGGACAACGTGGGACAACGTGGGACAACGTGGGACAACGTGGGACAACGTGGGACAACGTGGGACATCGTGGGACAACGTGGGACAACGTGGGACAACGTGGGACAACGTGGGACATCGTTGGACACCGTTGGACACCGTGGGACAACGTGGGACAACGTGGGACAACGTGGGACAACGTGGGACAACGTGGGACATCGTGGGACAACGTGGGACAACGTGGGACACCGTTGGACACCGTGGGACAACGTGGGACACCGTTGGACATCGTTGGACACCGTGGGACAACGTGGGGCAACGTGGGACAACGTGGGACATCGTGGGACAACGTGGGACAACGTGGGACAACGTGGGACAACGTGGGACAACGTGGGACAACGTGGGACAACGTGGGACACCGTGGGACAACGTGGGACACCGTTGGACATCGTTGGACACCGTGGGACAACGTGGGACAACGTGGGACAACGTGGGACAACGTGGGACAACGTGGGACAACGTGGGACAACGTGGGACAACGTGGGACAACGTGGGACATCGTGGGACAACGTGGGACAACGTGGGACAACGTGGGACAACGTGGGACATCGTTGGACACCGTTGGACACCGTGGGACAACGTGGGACAACGTGGGACAACGTGGGACAACGTGGGACAACGTGGGACAACGTGGGACAACGCGGGACAACGTGGGACACCGTGGGACAACGTGGGACAACGTGGGACAACGTGGGACACCGTTGGACACCGTTGGACACCGTGGGACAACGTGGGACAACGTGGGACAACGTGGGACAACGTGGGACATCGTGGGACAACGTGGGACAACGTGGGACAACGTGGGACAACGTGGGACACCGTTGGACAACGTGGGACACCGTTGGACATCGTTGGACACCGTGGGACAACGCGGGACAACGTGGGACAACGTGGGACACCGTTGGACACCGTTGGACATCGTTGGACATCGTTGGACATCGTGGGACACCGTTGGACATCGTTGGACATCGTTGGACACCGTGGGACAACGTGGGACAACGTGGGACAACGTGGGACAACGTGGGACAACGTGGGACAACGTGGGACAACGTGGGACAACGTGGGACAACGTGGGACAACGTGGGACAACGTGGGACAACGTGGGACACCGTTGGACATCGTTGGACAACGTGGGACAACGTGGGACAACGTGGGACAACGTGGGACAACGTGGGACAACGTGGGACACCGTTGGACACCGTGGGACACCGTTGGACACCGTTGGACATCGTTGGACACCGTGAGACAACGTGGGACAACGTGGGACAACGTGGGACACCGTGGGACAACGTGGGACAACGTGGGACAACGTGGGACAACGTGGGACAACGTGGGACACCGTTGGACACCGTGGGACACCGTTGGACACCGTTGGACATCGTTGGACACCGTGGGACAACGTGGGACAACGTGGGACAACGTGGGACAACGTGGGACAACGTGGGACAACGTGGGACAACGCGGGACAACGTGGTACAACGTGGGACACCGTTGGACACCGTGGGACACCGTTGGACACCGTTGGACATCGTTGGACACCGTGGGACAACGTGGGACAACGTGGGACAACGTGGGACAACGTGGGACAACGTGGGACAACGTGGGACAACGTGGGACAACTTGGGACAACGTGGGACAACGTGGGACAACGTGGGACATCGTGGGACAACGTGGGACAACGTGGGACAACGTGGGACAACGTGGGACACCGTTGGACAACGTGGGACACCGTTGGACAACGTGGGACACCGTTGGACATCGTTGGACACCGTGGGACAACGTGGGACAACGTGGGACAACGTGGGAAACCGTTGGACACCGTTGGACATCGTTGGACATCGTTGGACATCGTGGGACACCGTTGGACATCGTTGGACATCGTTGGACACCGTGGGACAACGTGGGACAACGTGGGACAACGTGGGACAACGTGGGACAACGTGGGACAACGTGGGACAACGTGGGACAACGTGGGACACCGTGGGACAACGTGGGACAACGTGGGACAACGTGGGACAACGTGGGACAACGTGGGACAACGTGGGACAACGTGGGACAACGTGGGACATCGTTGGACACCGTTGGACACCGTGGGACAACGTGGGACAACGTGGGACAACGTGGGACAACGTGGGACAACGTGGGACAACGTGGGACAACGTGGGACAACGTGGGACAACGTGGGACAACGTGGGACACCGTTGGACATCGTTGGACAACGTGGGACAACGTGGGACAACGTGGGACAACGTGGGACAACGTGGGACAACGTGGGACAACGTGGGACATCGTTGGACACCGTTGGACACCGTGGGACAACGTGGGACAACGTGGGACAACGTGGGACAACGTGGGACAACGTGGGACAACGCGGGACAACGTGGGACAACGTGGGACAACGTGGGACACCGTTGGACAACGTGGGACAACGTGGGACAACGTGGGACACCGTTGGACACCGTTGGACACCGTGGGACAACGTGGGACAACGTGGGACAACGTGGGACAACGTGGGACATCGTGGGACAACGTGGGACAACGTGGGACAACGTGGGACAACGTGGGACACCGTTGGACAACGTGGGACACCGTTGGACATCGTTGGACACCGTGGGACAACGCGGGACAACGTGGGACAACGTGGGACACCGTTGGACACCGTTGGACATCGTTGGACATCGTTGGACATCGTGGGACACCGTTGGACATCGTTGGACATCGTTGGACACCGTGGGACAACGTGGGACAACGTGGGACAACGTGGGACAACGTGGGACAACGTGGGACAACGTGGGACAACGTGGGACAACGTGGGACACCGTTGGACAACGTGGGACACCGTTGGACATCGTTGGACACCGTGGGACAACGCGGGACAACGTGGGACAACGTGGGACAACGTGGGACACCGTTGGACACCGTGGGACACCGTTGGACACCGTTGGACATCGTTGGACACCGTGAGACAACGTGGGACAACGTGGGACAACGTGGGACAACGTGGGACAACGTGGGACAACGTGGGACAACGTGGGACAACGTGGGACAACGTGGGACACCGTTGGACACCGTGGGACACCGTTGGACACCGTTGGACATCGTTGGACACCGTGGGACAACGTGGGACAACGTGGGACAACGTGGGACAACGTGGGACAACGTGGGACAACGTGGGACAACGCGGGACAACGTGGTACAACGTGGGACACCGTTGGACACCGTGGGACACCGTTGGACACCGTTGGACATCGTTGGACACCGTGGGACAACGTGGGACAACGTGGGACAACGTGGGACAACGTGGGACAACGTGGGACAACGTGGGACAACGTGGGACAACTTGGGACAACGTGGGACAACGTGGGACAACGTGGGACATCGTGGGACAACGTGGGACAACGTGGGACAACGTGGGACACCGTTGGACAACGTGGGACACCGTTGGACAACGTGGGACACCGTTGGACATCGTTGGACACCGTGGGACAACGTGGGACAACGTGGGACAACGTGGGAAACCGTTGGACACCGTTGGACATCGTTGGACATCGTTGGACATCGTGGGACACCGTTGGACATCGTTGGACATCGTTGGACACCGTGGGACAACGTGGGACAACGTGGGACAACGTGGGACAACGTGGGACAACGTGGGACAACGTGGGACAACGTGGGACAACGTGGGACAACGTGGGACAACGTGGGACAACGTGGGACAACGTGGGACAACGTGGGACACCGTTGGACATCGTTGGACAACGTGGGACAACGTGGGACAACGTGGGACAACGTGGGACAACGTGGGACAACGTGGGACACCGTTAGACACCGTGGGACACCGTTGGACACCGTTGGACATCGTTGGACACCGTGGGACAACGTGGGACAACGTGGGACAACGTGGGACAACGTGGGACAACGTGGGACAACGTGGGACAACGTGGGACAACGTGGGACATCGCTGGACACCGTTGGACATCGTTGGACACCGTGGGACAACGTGGGACAACGTGGGACAACGTGGGACAACGTGGGACAACGTGGGGCAACGTGGGACAACGTGGGACATCGTGGGACAACGTGGGACAACGTGGGACAACGTGGGACAACGTGGGACAACGTGGGACACCGTTGGACATCGTTGGACACCGTGGGACAACGTGGGGCAACGTGGGACAACGTGGGACATCGTGGGACAACGTGGGACAACGTGGGACAACGTGGGACAACGTGGGACAACGTGGGACAACATGGGACAACGTGGGACAACGTGGGACAACGTGGGACAACGTGGGACATCGTTGGACACCGTTGGACACCGTGGGACAACGTGGGACAACGTGGGACAACGTGGGACAACGTGGGACAACGTGGGACAACGTGGGACAACGCGGGACAACGTGGGACAACGTGGGACACCGTGGGACACCGTGGGACACCGTTGGACACCGTTGGACATCGTTGGACACCGTGGGACAACGTGGGACAACGTGGGACAACGTGGGACAACGTGGGACAACGTGGGACAACGTGGGACAACGTGGGACAACGTGGGACAACTTGGGACAACGTGGGACAACGTGGGACAACGTGGGACATCGTGGGACAACGTGGGACAACGTGGGACAACGTGGGACAACGTGGGACATCGTGGGACAACGTGGGACAACGTGGGACAACGTGGGACAACGTGGGACAACGTGGGACACCGTTGGACATCGTTGGACAACGTGGGACAACGTGGGACATCGTGGGACAACGTGGGACAACGTGGGACAACGTGGGACAACGTGGGACATCGTTGGACACCGTTGGACACCGTGGGACAACGTGGGACAACGTGGGACAACGTGGGACAACGTGGGACAACGTGGGACAACGTGGGACATCGTGGGACAACGTGGGACAACGTGGGACACCGTTGGACACCGTGGGACAACGTGGGACACCGTTGGACATCGTTGGACACCGTGGGACAACGTGGGGCAACGTGGGACAACGTGGGACATCGTGGGACAACGTGGGACAACGTGGGACAACGTGGGACAACGTGGGACAACGTGGGACAACGTGGGACAACGTGGGACAACGTGGGACAACGTGGGACACCGTTGGACATCGTTGGACACCGTGGGACAACGTGGGACAACGTGGGACAACGTGGGACAACGTGGGACAACGTGGGACAACGTGGGACAACGTGGGACAACGTGGGACAACGTGGGACATCGTGGGACAACGTGGGACAACGTGGGACAACGTGGGACAACGTGGGACATCGTTGGACACCGTTGGACACCGTGGGACAACGTGGGACAACGTGGGACAACGTGGGACAACGTGGGACAACGTGGGACAACGTGGGACAACGCGGGACAACGTGGGACACCGTGGGACAACGTGGGACAACGTGGGACAACGTGGGACACCGTTGGACACCGTTGGACACCGTGGGACAACGTGGGACAACGTGGGACAACGTGGGACAACGTGGGACAACGTGGGACAACGTGGGACAACGTGGGACAACGTGGGACAACTTGGGACAACGTGGGACAACGTGGGACAACGTGGGACATCGTGGGACAACGTGGGACAACGTGGGACAACGTGGGACAACGTGGGACATCGTTGGACACCGTTGGACACCGTGGGACAACGTGGGACAACGTGGGACAACGTGGGACAACGTGGGACAACGTGGGACAACGTGGGACAACGCGGGACAACGTGGGACAACGTGGGACACCGTTGGACACCGTGGGACACCGTTGGACACCGTTGGACATCGTTGGACACCGTGGGACAACGTGGGACAACGTGGGACAACGTGGGACAACGTGGGACAACGTGGGACAACGTGGGACATCGTGGGACAACGTGGGACAACGTGGGACAACGTGGGACAACGTGGGACATCGTTGGACACCGTTGGACACCGTGGGACAACGTGGGACAACGTGGGACAACGTGGGACAACGTGGGACAACGTGGGACAACGTGGGACATCGTGGGACAACGTGGGACAACGTGGGACACCGTTGGACACCGTGGGACAACGTGGGACACCGTTGGACATCGTTGGACACCGTGGGACAACGTGGGGCAACGTGGGACAACGTGGGACATCGTGGGACAACGTGGGACAACGTGGGACAACGTGGGACAACGTGGGACAACGTGGGACAACGTGGGACAACGTGGGACAACGTGGGACAACGTGGGACACCGTTGGACATCGTTGGACACCGTGGGACAACGTGGGACAACGTGGGACAACGTGGGACAACGTGGGACAACGTGGGACAACGTGGGACAACGTGGGACAACGTGGGACAACGTGGGACATCGTGGGACAACGTGGGACAACGTGGGACAACGTGGGACAACGTGGGACATCGTTGGACACCGTTGGACACCGTGGGACAACGTGGGACAACGTGGGACAACGTGGGACAACGTGGGACAACGTGGGACAACGTGGGACAACGCGGGACAACGTGGGACACCGTGGGACAACGTGGGACAACGTGGGACAACGTGGGACACCGTTGGACACCGTTGGACACCGTGGGACAACGTGGGACAACGTGGGACAACGTGGGACAACGTGGGACATCGTGGGACAACGTGGGACAACGTGGGACAACGTGGGACAACGTGGGACACCGTTGGACAACGTGGGACACCGTTGGACATCGTTGGACACCGTGGGACAACGCGGGACAACGTGGGACAACGTGGGACACCGTTGGACACCGTTGGACATCGTTGGACATCGTTGGACATCGTGGGACACCGTTGGACATCGTTGGACATCGTTGGACACCGTGGGACAACGTGGGACAACGTGGGACAACGTGGGACAACGTGGGACAACGTGGGACAACGTGGGACAACGTGGGACAACGTGGGACAACGTGGGACAACGTGGGACAACGTGGGACAACGTGGGACACCGTTGGACATCGTTGGACAACGTGGGACAACGTGGGACAACGTGGGACAACGTGGGACAACGTGGGACAACGTGGGACACCGTTGGACACCGTGGGACACCGTTGGACACCGTTGGACATCGTTGGACACCGTGGGACAACGTGGGACAACGTGGGACAACGTGGGACAACGTGGGACAACGTGGGACAACGTGGGACATCGTGGGACAACGTGGGACAACGTGGGACAACGTGGGACAACGTGGGACATCGTTGGACACCGTTGGACACCGTGGGACAACGTGGGACAACGTGGGACAACGTGGGACAACGTGGGACAACGTGGGACAACGTGGGACATCGTGGGACAACGTGGGACAACGTGGGACACCGTTGGACACCGTGGGACAACGTGGGACACCGTTGGACATCGTTGGACACCGTAGGACAACGTGGGGCAACGTGGGACAACGTGGGACATCGTGGGACAACGTGGGACAACGTGGGACAACGTGGGACAACGTGGGACAACGTGGGACAACGTGGGACAACGTGGGACAACGTGGGACAACGTGGGACACCGTTGGACATCGTTGGACACCGTGGGACAACGTGGGACAACGTGGGACAACGTGGGACAACGTGGGACAACGTGGGACAACGTGGGACAACGTGGGACAACGTGGGACAACGTGGGACATCGTGGGACAACGTGGGACAACGTGGGACAACGTGGGACAACGTGGGACATCGTTGGACACCGTTGGACACCGTGGGACAACGTGGGACAACGTGGGACAACGTGGGACAACGTGGGACAACGTGGGACAACGCGGGACAACGTGGGACACCGTGGGACAACGTGGGACAACGTGGGACAACGTGGGACACCGTTGGACACCGTTGGACACCGTGGGACAACGTGGGACAACGTGGGACAACGTGGGACAACGTGGGACATCGTGGGACAACGTGGGACAACGTGGGACAACGTGGGACAACGTGGGACACCGTTGGACAACGTGGGACACCGTTGGACATCGTTGGACACCGTGGGACAACGCGGGACAACGTGGGACAACGTGGGACACCGTTGGACACCGTTGGACATCGTTGGACATCGTTGGACATCGTGGGACACCGTTGGACATCGTTGGACATCGTTGGACACCGTGGGACAACGTGGGACAACGTGGGACAACGTGGGACAACGTGGGACAACGTGGGACAACGTGGGACAACGTGGGACAACGTGGGACAACGTGGGACAACGTGGGACAACGTGGGACAACGTGGGACAACGTGGGACACCGTTGGACATCGTTGGACAACGTGGGACAACGTGGGACAACGTGGGACAACGTGGGACAACGTGGGACAACGTGGGACACCGTTGGACACCGTGGGACACCGTTGGACACCGTTGGACATCGTTGGACACCGTGAGACAACGTGGGACAACGTGGGACAACGTGGGACAACGTGGGACAACGTGGGACAACGTGGGACAACGTGGGACAACGTGGGACAACGTGGGACACCGTTGGACACCGTGGGACACCGTTGGACACCGTTGGACATCGTTGGACACCGTGGGACAACGTGGGACAACGTGGGACAACGTGGGACAACGTGGGACAACGTGGGACAACGTGGGACAACGTGGGACAACGTGGGACAACGTGGGACATCGTTGGACACCGTTGGACACCGTGGGACAACGTGGGACAACGTGGGACAACGTGGGACAACGTGGGACAACGTGGGACAACGTGGGACAACGCGGGACAACGTGGGACAACGTGGGACACCGTTGGACACCGTGGGACACCGTTGGACACCGTTGGACATCGTTGGACACCGTGGGACAACGTGGGACAACGTGGGACAACGTGGGACAACGTGGGACAACGTGGGACAACGTGGGACAACTTGGGACAACGTGGGACAACGTGGGACAACGTGGGACATCGTGGGACAACGTGGGACAACGTGGGACAACGTGGGACAACGTGGGACACCGTTGGACAACGTGGGACACCGTTGGACATCGTTGGACACCGTGGGACAACGCGGGACAACGTGGGACAACGTGGGACACCGTTGGACACCGTTGGACATCGTTGGACATCGTTGGACATCGTGGGACACCGTTGGACATCGTTGGACATCGTTGGACACCGTGGGACAACGTGGGACAACGTGGGACAACGTGGGACAACGTGGGACAACGTGGGACAACGTGGGACAACGTGGGACAACGTGGGACAACGTGGGACAACGTGGGACAACGTGGGACACCGTTGGACATCGTTGGACAACGTGGGACAACGTGGGACAACGTGGGACAACGTGGGACAACGTGGGACAACGTGGGACACCGTTGGACACCGTGGGACACCGTTGGACACCGTTGGACATCGTTGGACACCGTGAGACAACGTGGGACAACGTGGGACAACGTGGGACAACGTGGGACAACGTGGGACAACGTGGGACAACGTGGGACAACGTGGGACATCGTGGGACAACGTGGGACAACGTGGGACAACGTGGGACAACGTGGGACAACGTGGGACACCGTTGGACAACGTGGGACACCGTTGGACATCGTTGGACACCGTGGGACAACGTGGGACAACGTGGGACAACGTGGGACACCGTTGGACACCGTTGGACATCGTTGGACATCGTTGGACATCGTGGGACACCGTTGGACATCGCTGGACACCGTTGGACATCGTTGGACACCGTGGGACAACGTGGGACAACGTGGGACAACGTGGGACAACGTGGGACAACGTGGGACAACGTGGGGCAACGTGGGACAACGTGGGACATCGTGGGACAACGTGGGACAACGAGGGACAACGTGGGACAACGTGGGACAACGTGGGACACCGTTGGACATCGTTGGACACCGTGGGACAACGTGGGACAACGTGGGACAACGTGGGACACCGTTGGACACCGTTGGACACCGTGGGACAACGTGGGACAACGTGGGACAACGTGGGACAACGTGGGACAACGTGGGACAACGTGGGACACCGTTGGACATCGTTGGACACCGTGGGACAACGTGGGACAACGTGGGACAACGTGGGACATCGTTGGACACCGTTGGACACCGTTGGACATCGTTGGACACCGTGGGACAACGTGGGACAACGTGGGACAACGTGGGACATCGTTGGACACCGTTGGACACCGTTGGACATCGTTGGACATCGTTGGACACCGTGGGACAACGTGGGACAACGTGGGACAACGTGGGACAACGTGGGACAACGTGGGACAACGTGGGACAACGTGGGACAACGTGGGACATCGTGGGACAACGTGGGACAACGTGGGACAACGTGGGACAACGTGGGACATCGTTGGACACCGTTGGACACCGTGGGACAACGTGGGACAACGTGGGACAACGTGGGACAACGTGGGACAACGTGGGACAACGTGGGACATCGTGGGACAACGTGGGACAACGTGGGACACCGTTGGACACCGTGGGACAACGTGGGACACCGTTGGACATCGTTGGACACCGTGGGACAACGTGGGGCAACGTGGGACAACGTGGGACATCGTGGGACAACGTGGGACAACGTGGGACAACGTGGGACAACGTGGGACAACGTGGGACAACGTGGGACAACGTGGGACAACGTGGGACAACGTGGGACACCGTTGGACAACGTTGGACACCGTGGGACAACGTGGGACAACGTGGGACAACGTGGGACAACGTGGGACAACGTGGGACAACGTGGGACAACGTGGGACAACGTGGGACAACGTGGGACATCGTGGGACAACGTGGGACAACGTGGGACAACGTGGGACAACGTGGGACATCGTTGGACACCGTTGGACACCGTGGGACAACGTGGGACAACGTGGGACAACGTGGGACAACGTGGGACAACGTGGGACAACGTGGGACAACGCGGGACAACGTGGGACAACGTGGGACAACGTGGGACAACGTGGGACACCGTTGGACACCGTTGGACATCGTTGGACATCGTTGGACATCGTGGGACACCGTTGGACATCGTTGGACATCGTTGGACATCGTTGGACAACGTGGGACAACGTGGGACAACGTGGGACAACGTGGGACAACGTGGGACAAAGTGGGACATCGTGGGACAACGTGGGACAACGTGGGACAACGTGGGACAACGTGGGACATCGTTGGACACCGTGGGACACCGTGGGACAACGTGGGACAACGTGGGACAACGTGGGACAACGTGGGACAACGTGGGACAACGTGGGACAACGCGGGACAACGTGGGACAACGTGGGACACCGTTGGACACCGTGGGACACCGTTGGACACCGTTGGACATCGTTGGACACCGTGGGACAACGTGGGACAACGTGGGACAACGTGGGACAACGTGGGACAACGTGGGACAACGTGGGACAACGTGGGACAACGTGGGACAACGTGGGACAACGTGGGACATCGTGGGACAACGTGGGACAACGTGGGACAACGTGGGACAACGTGGGACAACGTGGGACACCGTTGGACAACGTGGGACACCGTTGGACATCGTTGGACACCGTGGGACAACGTGGGACAACGTGGGACACCGTTGGACACCGTTGGACATCGTTGGACATCGTTGGACATCGTGGGACACCGTTGGACATCGTTGGACACCGTGGGACAACGCGGGACAACGTGGGACAACGTGGGACACCGTTGGACACCGTTGGACATCGTTGGACATCGTTGGACATCGTGGGACACCGTTGGACATCGTTGGACATCGTTGGACACCGTGGGACAACGTGGGACAACGTGGGACAACGTGGGACAACGTGGGACAACGTGGGACAACGTGGGACAACGTGGGACAACGTGGGACAACGTGGGACAACGTGGGACAACGTGGGACACCGTTGGACATCGTTGGACAACGTGGGACAACGTGGGACAACGTGGGACAACGTGGGACAACGTGGGACAACGTGGGACACCGTTGGACACCGTGGGACACCGTTGGACACCGTTGGACATCGTTGGACACCGTGAGACAACGTGGGTCAACGTGGGACAACGTGGGACAACGTGGGACAACGTGGGACAACGTGGGACAACGTGGGACAACGTGGGACATCGTGGGACAACGTGGGACAACGTGGGACAACGTGGGACAACGTGGGACAACGTGGGACAACGTGGGACACCGTTGGACAACGTGGGACACCGTTGGACATCGTTGGACACCGTGGGACAACGTGGGACAACGTGGGACACCGTTGGACACCGTTGGACATCGTTGGACATCGTTGGACATTGTGGGACACCGTTGGACATCGCTGGACACCGTTGGACATCGTTGGACACCGTGGGACAACGTGGGACAACGTGGGACAACGTGGGACAACGTGGGACAACGTGGGACAACGTGGGGCAACGTGGGACAACGTGGGACATCGTGGGACAACGTGGGACAACGAGGGACAACGTGGGACAACGTGGGACAACGTGGGACAACGTGGGACAACGTGGGGCAACGTGGGACAACGTGGGACATCGTGGGACAACGTGGGACAACGAGGGACAACGTGGGACAACGTGGGACAACGTGGGACACCGTTGGACATCGTTGGACACCGTGGGACAACGTGGGACAACGTGGGACAACGTGGGACACCGTTGGACACCGTTGGACACCGTTGGACACCGTGGGACAACGTGGGACAACGTGGGACAACGTGGGACAACGTGGGACAACGTGGGACAACGTGGGACAACGTGGGACAACGTGGGACATCGTTGGACACCGTTGGACACCGTTGGACATCGTTGGACACCGTGGGACAACGTGGGACAACGTGGGACAACGTGGGACAACGTGGGACAACGTCGGACAACGTGGGACAACGTGGGACAATGTGGGACAACGTGGGACAACGTGGGACAACGTGGGACAACGTGGGACAACGTGGGACAACGTGGGACAACGTGGGACAACGTGGGACACCGTTGGACATCGTTGGACAACGTGGGACACCGTTGGACATCGTTGGACACCGTGGGACAACGTGGGACAACGTGGGACAACGTGGGACACCGTTGGACACCGTTGGACATCGTTGGACATCGTTGGACATCGTGGGACACCGTTGGACATCGTTGGACATCGTTGGACATCGTTGGACAACGTGGGACAACGTGGGACAACGTGGGACAACGTGGGACAACGTGGGACAACGTGGGACATCGTGGGACAACGTGGGACAACGTGGGACAACGTGGGACAACGTGGGACATCGTTGGACACCGTTGGATACCGTGGGACAACGTGGGACAACGTGGGACAACGTGGAACAACGTGGGACAACGTGGGACAACGTGGGACAACGCGGGACAACGTGGGACAACGTGGGACACCGTTGGACACCGTGGGACAACGTGGGACACCGTTGGACACCGTGGGACACCGTTGGACACCGTTGGACATCGTTGGACACCGTGGGACAACGTGGGACAACGTGGGACAACGTGGGACAACGTGGGACAACGTGGGACAACGTGGGACAACTTGGGACAACGTGGGACAACGTGGGACAACGTGGGACATCGTGGGACAACGTGGGACAACGTGGGACAACGTGGGACAACGTGGGACACCGTTGGACAACGTGGGACACCGTTGGACATCGTTGGACACCGTGGGACAACGCGGGACAACGTGGGACAACGTGGGACACCGTTGGACACCGTTGGACATCGTTGGACATCGTTGGACATCGTGGGACACCGTTGGACATCGTTGGACATCGTTGGACACCGTGGGACAACGTGGGACAACGTGGGACAACGTGGGACAACGTGGGACAACGTGGGACAACGTGGGACAACGTGGGACAACGTGGGACAACGTGGGACAACGTGGGACAACGTGGGACAACGTGGGACACCGTTGGACATCGTTGGACAACGTGGGACAACGTGTGACAACGTGGGACAACGTGGGACAACGTGGGACAACGTGGGACACCGTTGGACACCGTGGGACACCGTTGGACACCGTTGGACATCGTTGGACACCGTGAGACAACGTGGGACAACGTGGGACAACGTGGGACAACGTGGGACAACGTGGGACAACGTGGGACAACGTGGGACATCGTGGGACAACGTGGGACAACGTGGGACAACGTGGGACAACGTGGGACAACGTGGGACACCGTTGGACAACGTGGGACACCGTTGGACATCGTTGGACACCGTGGGACAACGTGGGACAACGTGGGACAACGTGGGACACCGTTGGACACCGTTGGACATCGTTGGACATCGTTGGACATCGTGGGACACCGTTGGACATCGCTGGACACCGTTGGACATCGTTGGACACCGTGGGACAACGTGGGACAACGTGGGACAACGTGGGACAACGTGGGACAACGTGGGACAACGTGGGGCAACGTGGGACAACGTGGGACATCGTGGGACAACGTGGGACAACGAGGGACAACGTGGGACAACGTGGGACAACGTGGGACACCGTTGGACAACGTGGGACACCGTTGGACAACGTTGGACACCGTGGGACAACGTGGGACAACGTGGGACAACGTGGGACACCGTTGGACACCGTTGGACACCGTTGGACACCGTGGGACAACGTGGGACAACGTGGGACAACGTGGGACAACGTGGGACAACGTGGGACAACGTGGGACAACGTGGGACAACGTGGGACAACGTGGGACACCGTTGGACATCGTTGGACACCGTGGGACAACGTGGGACAACGTGGGACAACGTGGGACATCGTTGGACACCGTTGGACACCGTTGGACATCGTTGGACACCGTGGGACAACGTGGGACAACGTGGGACAACGTGGGACAACGTGGGACAACGTCGGACAACGTGGGACAACGTGGGACAATGTGGGACAACGTGGGACAACGTGGGACAACGTGGGACAACGTGGGACAACGTGGGACAACGTGGGAAACCATGGAACAACGTGGGACAACGTGGGACACCGTTGGACATCGTTGGACATCGTTGGACACCGTGGGACAACGTGGGACAACGTGGGAAAACGTGGGACAACGTGGGACACCGTTGGACATCGCTGGACACCGTTGGACATCGTTGGACACCGTGGGACAACGTGGGACAACGTGGGACAACGTGGGACAACGTGGGACAACGTGGGACAACGTGGGACAACGTGGGACAACGTGGGACAACGTGGGACAACGTGGGACAACGCGGGACAACGTGGGACAACGTGGGACACCGTTGGACACCGTGGGACACCGTTGGACACCGTTGGACATCGTTGGACACCGTGGGACAACGTGGGACAACGTGGGACAACGTGGGACAACGTGGGACAACGTGGGACAACGTGGGACAACTTGGGACAACGTGGGACAACGTGGGACAACGTGGGACATCGTGGGACAACGTGGGACAACGTGGGACAACGTGGGACACCGTTGGACAACGTGGGACACCGTTGGACATCGTTGGACACCGTGGGACAACGCGGGACAACGTGGGACAACGTGGGACACCGTGGGACACCGTGGGACATCGTTGGACATCGTTGGACATCGTGGGACACCGTTGGACATCGTTGGACATCGTTGGACACCGTGGGACAACGTGGGACAACGTGGGACAACGTGGGACAACGTGGGACAACGTGGGACAACGTGGGACAACGTGGGACAACGTGGGACAACGTGGGACAACGTGGGACAACGTGGGACACCGTTGGACATCGTTGGACAACGTGGGACAACGTGTGACAACGTGGGACAACGTGGGACAACGTGGGACAACGTGGGACACCGTTGGACACCGTGGGACACCGTTGGACACCGTTGGACATCGTTGGACACCGTGAGACAACGTGGGACAACGTGGGACAACGAGGGACAACGTGGGACAACGTGGGACAACGTGGGACAACGTGGGACAACGTGGGACATCGTGGGACAACGTGGGACAACGTGGGACAACGTGGGACAACGTGGGACAACGTGGGACACCGTTGGACAACGTGGGACACCGTTGGACATCGTTGGACACCGTGGGACAACGTGGGACAACGTGGGACAACGTGGGACACCGTTGGACACCGTTGGACATCGTTGGACATCGTTGGACATCGTGGGACACCGTTGGACATCGCTGGACACCGTTGGACATCGTTGGACACCGTGGGACAACGTGGGACAACGTGGGACAACGTGGGACAACGTGGGACAACGTGGGACAACGTGGGGCAACGTGGGACAACGTGGGACATCGTGGGACAACGTGGGACAACGAGGGACAACGTGGGACAACGTGGGACAACGTGGGACACCGTTGGACAACGTGGGACACCGTTGGACATCGTTGGACACCGTGGGACAACGTGGGACAACGTGGGACAACGTGGGACACCGTTGGACACCGTTGGACACCGTTGGACACCGTGGGACAACGTGGGACAACGTGGGACAACGTGGGACAACGTGGGACAACGTGGGACAACGTGGGACAACGTGGGACAACGTGGGACAACGTGGGACAACGTGGGACACCGTTGGACATCGTTGGACACCGTGGGACAACGTGGGACAACGTGGGACAACGTGGGACATCGTTGGACACCGTTGGACACCGTTGGACATCGTTGGACACCGTGGGACAACGTGGGACAACGTGGGACAACGTGGGACAACGTGGGACAACGTCGGACAACGTGGGACAACGTGGGACAATGTGGGACAACGTGGGACAACGTGGGACAACGTGGGACAACGTGGGACAACGTGGGACAACGTTGGACACCGTGGGACACCGTTGGACACCGTTGGACAACGTGGGACAACGTGGGACAACGTGGGACAACGTGGGACAACGTGGGAAACCATGGAACAACGTGGGACAACGTGGGACACCGTTGGACATCGTTGGACATCGTTGGACACCGTGGGACAACGTGGGACAACGTGGGAAAACGTGGGACAACGTGGGACACCGTTGGACATCGCTGGACACCGTTGGACATCGTTGGACACCGTGGGACAACGTGGGACAACGTGGGACAACGTGGGACAACGTGGGACAACGTGGGACAACGTGGGACAACGTGGGACAACGTGGGACAACGTGGGACAACGTGGGACAACGTGGGACAACGTGGGACAACGTGGGACAACGTGGGACAACGTGGGACAACGTGGGACAACGTGGGACAACGTGGGACATCGTGGGACAACGTGGGACAACGTGGGACAACGTGGGACAACGTGGGACAACGTGGGACACCGTTGGACATCGTTGGACACCGTGGGACAACGTGGGACAACGTGGGACAACGTGGGACACCGTTGGACATCGTTGGACAACGTGGGACAACGTGGGACAACGTGGGACAACGTGGGACAACGTGGGACAACGTGGGACACCGTTGGACACCGTGGGACACCGTTGGACACCGTTGGACATCGTTGGACACCGTGGGACAACGTGGGACAACGTGGGACAACGTGGGACAACGTGGGACAACGTGGGACAACGTGGGACAACGTGGGACAACGTGGGACATCGTGGGACAACGTGGGACAACGTGGGACAACGTGGGACAACGTGGGACAACGTGGGACACCGTTGGACAACGTGGGACACCGTTGGACATCGTTGGACACCGTGGGACAACGTGGGACAACGTGGGACAACGTGGGACACCGTTGGACACCGTTGGACATCGTTGGACATCGTTGGACATCGTGGGACACCGTTGGACATCGCTGGACACCGTTGGACATCGTTGGACACCGTGGGACAACGTGGGACAACGTGGGACAACGTGGGACAACGTGGGACAACGTGGGACAACGTGGGACACCGTTGGACATCGTTGGACAACGTGGGACAACGTGGGACACCGTTGGACATCGTTGGACACCGTGGGACAACGTGGGACAACGTGGGACAACGTGGGACACCGTTGGACACCGTTGGACATCGTTGGACACCGTGGGACAACGTGGGAAAACGTGGGACAACGTGGGACAACGTGGGACAACGTGGGACAACGTGGGACAACGTGGGACACCGTTGGACATCGTTGGACACCGTGGGACACCGTTGGACACCGTTGGACAACGTGGGACAACGTGGGAGAACGTGGGACAACGTGGGACAACGTGGGAAACCATGGAACAACGTGGGACAACGTGGGACACCGTTGGACATCGTTGGACATCGTTGGACACCGTGGGACAACGTGGGACAACGTGGGAAAACGTGGGACAACGTGGGACACCGTTGGACATCGCTGGACACCGTTGGACATCTTTGGACACCGTGGGACAACGTGGGACAACGTGGGACAACGTGGGACAACGTGGGACAACGTGGGACAACGTGGGACAACGTGGGACAACGTGGGACAACGTGGGACAACGTGGGACAACGTGGGACAACGTGGGACAACGTGGGACAACGTGGGACAACGTGGGACATCGTGGGACAACGTGGGACAACGTGGGACAACGTGGGACAACGTGGGACAACGTGGGACAACGTTGGACACCGTTGGACATCGTTGGACATCGTTGGACATCGTGGGACACCGTTGGACATCGCTGGACACCGTTGGACATCGTTGGACACCGTGGGACAACGTGGGACAACGTGGGACAACGTGGGACACCGTTGGACACCGTTGGACAACGTGGGACATCGTGGGACAACGTGGGACAACGTGGGACAACGTGGGACACCGTTGGACACCGTTGGACATCGTTGGACACCGTTGGACATCGTTGGACATCGTTGGACATCGTGGGACACCGTTGGACATCGCTGGACACCGTTGGACATCGTTGGACACCGTGGGACAACGTGGGACATCGTGGGACAACGTGGGACAACGTGGGACAACGTGGGACAACGTGGGACACCGTTGGACAACGTGGGACACCGTTGGACATCGCTGGACACCGTTGGACATCGTTGGACACCGTGGGACAACGTGGGACATCGTGGGACAACGTGGGACAACGTGGGACAACGTGGGACAACGTGGGACACCGTTGGACAACGTGGGACACCGTTGGACATCGTTGGACACCGTGGGACAACGCGGGACAACGTGGGACAACGTGGGACACCGTTGGACACCGTTGGACATCGTTGGACATCGTTGGACATCGTGGGACACCGTTGGACATCGTTGGACATCGTTGGACACCGTGGGACAACGTGGGACAACGTGGGACAACGTGGGACAACGTGGGACAACGTGGGACAACGTGGGACAACGTGGGACAACGTGGGACAACGTGGGACAACGTGGGACAACGTGGGACAACGTGGGACACCGTTGGACATCGTTGGACAACGTGGGACAACGTGTGACAACGTGGGACAACGTGGGACAACGTGGGACAACGTGGGACACCGTTGGACACCGTGGGACACCGTTGGACACCGTTGGACATCGTTGGACACCGTGAGACAACGTGGGACAACGTGGGACAACGTGGGACAACGTGGGACAACGTGGGACAACGTGGGACAACGTGGGACATCGTGGGACAACGTGGGACAACGTGGGACAACGTGGGACAACGTGGGACAACGTGGGACACCGTTGGACAACGTGGGACACCGTTGGACATCGTTGGACACCGTGGGACAACGTGGGACAACGTGGGACAACGTGGGACACCGTTGGACACCGTTGGACATCGTTGGACATCGTTGGACATCGTGGGACACCGTTGGACATCGCTGGACACCGTTGGACATCGTTGGACACCGTGGGACAACGTGGGACAACGTGGGACAACGTGGGACAACGTGGGACAACGTGGGACAACGTGGGACAACGTGGGACAACGTGGGGCAACGTGGGACAACGTGGGACATCGTGGGACAACGTGGGACAACGAGGGACAACGTGGGACAACGTGGGACAACGTGGGACACCGTTGGACAACGTGGGACACCGTTGGACATCGTTGGACACCGTGGGACAACGTGGGACAACGTGGGACAACGTGGGACACCGTTGGACACCGTTGGACACCGTTGGACACCGTGGGACAACGTGGGACAACGTGGGACAACGTGGGACAACGTGGGACAACGTGGGACAACGTGGGACAACGTGGGACAACGTGGGACAACGTGGGACAACGTGGGACACCGTTGGACATCGTTGGACACCGTGGGACAACGTGGGACAACGTGGGACAACGTGGGACAACGTGGGACAACGTCGGACAACGTGGGACAACGTGGGACAATGTGGGACAACGTGGGACAACGTGGGACAACGTGGGACAACGTGGGACAACGTGGGACAACGTTGGACACCGTGGGACACCGTTGGACACCGTTGGACAACGTGGGACAACGTGGGACAACGTGGGACAACGTGGGACAACGTGGGAAACCATGGAACAACGTGGGACAACGTGGGACACCGTTGGACATCGTTGGACATCGTTGGACACCGTGGGACAACGTGGGACAACGTGGGAAAACGTGGGACAACGTGGGACACCGTTGGACATCGCTGGACACCGTTGGACATCGTTGGACACCGTGGGACAACGTGGGACAACGTGGGACAACGTGGGACAACGTGGGACAACGTGGGACAACGTGGGACAACGTGGGACAACGTGGGACAACGTGGGACAACGTGGGACAACGTGGGACAACGTGGGACAACGTGGGACAACGTGGGACACCGTTGGACATCGTTGGACAACGTGGGACAACGTGTGACAACGTGGGACAACGTGGGACAACGTGGGACAACGTGGGACACCGTTGGACACCGTGGGACACCGTTGGACACCGTTGGACATCGTTGGACACCGTGAGACAACGTGGGACAACGTGGGACAACGTGGGACAACGTGGGACAACGTGGGACAACGTGGGACACCGTTGGACAACGTGGGACACCGTTGGACATCGTTGGACACCGTGGGACAACGTGGGACAACGTGGGACAACGTGGGACACCGTTGGACACCGTTGGACATCGTTGGACATCGTTGGACATCGTGGGACACCGTTGGACATCGCTGGACACCGTTGGACATCGTTGGACACCGTGGGACAACGTGGGACAACGTGGGACAACGTGGGACAACGTGGGACAACGTGGGACAACGTGGGGCAACGTGGGACAACGTGGGACATCGTGGGACAACGTGGGACAACGAGGGACAACGTGGGACAACGTGGGACAACGTGGGACACCGTTGGACAACGTGGGACACCGTTGGACATCGTTGGACACCGTGGGACAACGTGGGACAACGTGGGACAACGTGGGACACCGTTGGACACCGTTGGACACCGTTGGACACCGTGGGACAACGTGGGACAACGTGGGACAACGTGGGACAACGTGGGACAACGTGGGACAACGTGGGACAACGTGGGACAACGTGGGACAACGTGGGACAACGTGGGACACCGTTGGACATCGTTGGACACCGTGGGACAACGTGGGACAACGTGGGACAACGTGGGACATCGTTGGACACCGTTGGACACCGTTGGACATCGTTGGACACCGTGGGACAACGTGGGACAACGTGGGACAACGTGGGACAACGTGGGACAACGTCGGACAACGTGGGACAACGTGGGACAATGTGGGACAACGTGGGACAACGTGGGACAACGTGGGACAACGTGGGACAACGTGGGACAACGTTGGACACCGTGGGACACCGTTGGACACCGTTGGACAACGTGGGACAACGTGGGACAACGTGGGACAACGTGGGACAACGTGGGAAACCATGGAACAACGTGGGACAACGTGGGACACCGTTGGACATCGTTGGACATCGTTGGACACCGTGGGACAACGTGGGACAACGTGGGAAAACGTGGGACAACGTGGGACACCGTTGGACATCGCTGGACACCGTTGGACATCGTTGGCCACCGTGGGACAACGTGGGACAACGTGGGACAACGTGGGACAACGTGGGACAACGTGGGACAACGTGGGACAACGTGGGACAACGTGGGACAACGTGGGACAACGTGGGACAACGTGGGACAACGTGGGACAACGTGGGACAACGTGGGACAACGTGGGACAACGTGGGACAACGTGGGACAACGTGGGACAACGTGGGACATCGTGGGACAACGTGGGACAACGTGGGACAACGTGGGACAACGTGGGACAACGTGGGACACCGTTGGACATCGTTGGACACCGTGGGACAACGTGGGACAACGTGGGACAACGTGGGACACCGTTGGACATCGTTGGACAACGTGGGACAACGTGGGACAACGTGGGACAACGTGGGACAACGTGGGACAACGTGGGACACCGTTGGACACCGTGGGACACCGTTGGACACCGTTGGACATCGTTGGACACCGTGGGACAACGTGGGACAACGTGGGACAACGTGGGACAACGTGGGACAACGTGGGACAACGTGGGACAACGTGGGACAACGTGGGACATCGTGGGACAACGTGGGACAACGTGGGACAACGTGGGACAACGTGGGACAACGTGGGACACCGTTGGACAACGTGGGACACCGTTGGACATCGTTGGACACCGTGGGACAACGTGGGACAACGTGGGACAACGTGGGACACCGTTGGACACCGTTGGACATCGTTGGACATCGTTGGACATCGTGGGACACCGTTGGACATCGCTGGACACCGTTGGACATCGTTGGACACCGTGGGACAACGTGGGACAACGTGGGACAACGTGGGACAACGTGGGACAACGTGGGACAACGTGGGACACCGTTGGACAACGTGGGACAACGTGGGACACCGTTGGACATCGTTGGACAACGTGGGACAACGTGGGACACCGTTGGACATCGTTGGACACCGTGGGACAACGTGGGACAACGTGGGACAACGTGGGACACCGTTGGACACCGTTGGACATCGTTGGACACCGTGGGACAACGTGGGACAACGTGGGAAAACGTGGGACAACGTGGGACAACGTGGGACAACGTGGGACAACGTGGGACAACGTGGGACACCGTTGGACATCGTTGGACACCGTGGGACACCGTTGGACACCGTTGGACAACGTGGGACAACGTGGGAGAACGTGGGACAACGTGGGACAACGTGGGAAACCATGGAACAACGTGGGACAACGTGGGACACCGTTGGACATCGTTGGACATCGTTGGACACCGTGGGACAACGTGGGACAACGTGGGAAAACGTGGGACAACGTGGGACACCGTTGGACATCGCTGGACACCGTTGGACATCTTTGGACACCGTGGGACAACGTGGGACAACGTGGGACAACGTGGGACAACGTGGGACAACGTGGGACAACGTGGGACAACGTGGGACAACGTGGGACAACGTGGGACAACGTGGGACAACGTGGGACAACGTGGGACAACGTGGGACAACGTGGGACAACGTGGGACATCGTGGGACAACGTGGGACAACGTGGGACAACGTGGGACAACGTGGGACAACGTGGGACAACGTTGGACACCGTTGGACATCGTTGGACATCGTTGGACATCGTGGGACACCGTTGGACATCGCTGGACACCGTTGGACATCGTTGGACACCGTGGGACAACGTGGGACAACGTGGGACAACGTGGGACACCGTTGGACACCGTTGGACAACGTGGGACATCGTGGGACAACGTGGGACAACGTGGGACAACGTGGGACACCGTTGGACACCGTTGGACATCGTTGGACACCGTTGGACATCGTTGGACATCGTTGGACATCGTGGGACACCGTTGGACATCGCTGGACACCGTTGGACATCGTTGGACACCGTGGGACAACGTGGGACATCGTGGGACAACGTGGGACAACGTGGGACAACGTGGGACAACGTGGGACACCGTTGGACAACGTGGGACACCGTTGGACATCGCTGGACACCGTTGGACAGCGTTGGACACCGTGGGACAACGTGGGACATCGTGGGACAACGTGGGACAACGTGGGACAACGTGGGACAACGTGGGACACCGTTGGACAACGTGGGACACCGTTGGACATCGTTGGACACCGTGGGACAACGCGGGACAACGTGGGACAACGTGGGACACCGTTGGACACCGTTGGACATCGTTGGACATCGTTGGACATCGTGGGACACCGTTGGACATCGTTGGACATCGTTGGACACCGTGGGACAACGTGGGACAACGTGGGACAACGTGGGACAACGTGGGACAACGTGGGACAACGTGGGACAACGTGGGACAACGTGGGACAACGTGGGACAACGTGGGACAACGTGGGACAACGTGGGACACCGTTGGACATCGTTGGACAACGTGGGACAACGTGTGACAACGTGGGACAACGTGGGACAACGTGGGACAACGTGGGACACCGTTGGACACCGTGGGACACCGTTGGACACCGTTGGACATCGTTGGACACCGTGAGACAACGTGGGACAACGTGGGACAACGTGGGACAACGTGGGACAACGTGGGACAACGTGGGACAACGTGGGACATCGTGGGACAACGTGGGACAACGTGGGACAACGTGGGACAACGTGGGACAACGTGGGACACCGTTGGACAACGTGGGACACCGTTGGACATCGTTGGACACCGTGGGACAACGTGGGACAACGTGGGACAACGTGGGACACCGTTGGACACCGTTGGACATCGTTGGACATCGTTGGACATCGTGGGACACCGTTGGACATCGCTGGACACCGTTGGACATCGTTGGACACCGTGGGACAACGTGGGACAACGTGGGACAACGTGGGACAACGTGGGACAACGTGGGACAACGTGGGACAACGTGGGACAACGTGGGGCAACGTGGGACAACGTGGGACATCGTGGGACAACGTGGGACAACGAGGGACAACGTGGGACAACGTGGGACAACGTGGGACACCGTTGGACAACGTGGGACACCGTTGGACATCGTTGGACACCGTGGGACAACGTGGGACAACGTGGGACAACGTGGGACACCGTTGGACACCGTTGGACACCGTTGGACACCGTGGGACAACGTGGGACAACGTGGGACAACGTGGGACAACGTGGGACAACGTGGGACAACGTGGGACAACGTGGGACAACGTGGGACAACGTGGGACAACGTGGGACACCGTTGGACATCGTTGGACACCGTGGGACAACGTGGGACAACGTGGGACAACGTGGGACAACGTGGGACAACGTCGGACAACGTGGGACAACGTGGGACAATGTGGGACAACGTGGGACAACGTGGGACAACGTGGGACAACGTGGGACAACGTGGGACAACGTTGGACACCGTGGGACACCGTTGGACAACGTTGGACAACGTGGGACAACGTGGGACAACGTGGGACAACGTGGGACAACGTGGGAAACCATGGAACAACGTGGGACAACGTGGGACACCGTTGGACATCGTTGGACATCGTTGGACACCGTGGGACAACGTGGGACAACGTGGGAAAACGTGGGACAACGTGGGACACCGTTGGACATCGCTGGACACCGTTGGACATCGTTGGACACCGTGGGACAACGTGGGACAACGTGGGACAACGTGGGACAACGTGGGACAACGTGGGACAACGTGGGACAACGTGGGACAACGTGGGACAACGTGGGACAACGTGGGACAACGCGGGACAACGTGGGACATCATGGGACACCGTTGGACACCGTGGGACACCGTTGGACACCGTTGGACATCGTTGGACACCGTGGGACAACGTGGGACAACGTGGGACAACGTGGGACAACGTGGGACAACGTGGGACAACGTGGGACAACTTGGGACAACGTGGGACAACGTGGGACAACGTGGGACATCGTGGGACAACGTGGGACAACGTGGGACAACGTGGGACAACGTGGGACACCGTTGGACAACGTGGGACACCGTTGGACATCGTTGGACACCGTGGGACAACGCGGGACAACGTGGGACAACGTGGGACACCGTTGGACACCGTTGGACATCGTTGGACATCGTTGGACATCGTGGGACACCGTTGGACATCGTTGGACATCGTTGGACACCGTGGGACAACGTGGGACAACGTGGGACAAAGTGGGACAACGTGGGACAACGTGGGACAACGTGGGACAACGTGGGACAACGTGGGACAACGTGGGACAACGTGGGACAACGTGGGACACCGTTGGACATCGTTGGACAACGTGGGACAACGTGTGACAACGTGGGACAACGTGGGACAACGTGGGACAACGTGGGACACCGTTGGACACCGTGGGACACCGTTGGACACCGTTGGACATCGTTGGACACCGTGAGACAACGTGGGACAACGTGGGACAACGTGGGACAACGTGGGACAACGTGGGACAACGTGGGACAACGTGGGACAACGTGGGACATCGTGGGACAACGTGGGACAACGTGGGACAACGTGGGACAACGTGGGACAACGTGGGACACCGTTGGACAACGTGGGACACCGTTGGACATCGTTGGACACCGTGGGACAACGTGGGACAACGTGGGACAACGTGGGACACCGTTGGACACCGTTGGACATCGTTGGACATCGTTGGACATCGTGGGACACCGTTGGACATCGCTGGACACCGTTGGACATCGTTGGACACCGTGGGACAACGTGGGACAACGTGGGACAACGTGGGACAACGTGGGACAACGTGGGACAACGTGGGGCAACGTGGGACAACGTGGGACATCGTGGGACAACGTGGGACAACGAGGGACAACGTGGGACAACGTGGGACAACGTGGGACACCGTTGGACAACGTGGGACACCGTTGGACATCGTTGGACACCGTGGGACAACGTGGGACAACGTGGGACAACGTGGGACACCGTTGGACACCGTTGGACATCGTTGGACACCGTGGGACAACGTGGGACAACGTGGGACAACGTGGGACAACGTGGGACAACGTGGGACAACGTGGGACAACGTGGGACAACGTGGGACAACGTGGGACAACGTGGGACACCGTTGGACATCGTTGGACACCGTGGGACAACGTGGGACAACGTGGGACAACGTGGGACATCGTTGGACACCGTTGGACACCGTTGGACATCGTTGGACACCGTGGGACAACGTGGGACAACGTGGGACAACGTGGGACAACGTGGGACAACGTCGGACAACGTGGGACAACGTGGGACAATGTGGGACAACGTGGGACAACGTGGGACAACGTGGGACAACGTGGGACAACGTGGGACAACGTTGGACACCGTGGGACACCGTTGGACACCGTTGGACAACGTGGGACAACGTGGGACAACGTGGGACAACGTGGGACAACGTGGGAAACCATGGAACAACGTGGGACAACGTGGGACACCGTTGGACATCGTTGGACATCGTTGGACACCGTGGGACAACGTGGGACAACGTGGGAAAACGTGGGACAACGTGGGACACCGTTGGACATCGCTGGACACCGTTGGACATCGTTGGACACCGTGGGACAACGTGGGACAACGTGGGACAACGTGGGACAACGTGGGACAACGTGGGACAACGTGGGACAACGTGGGACAACGTGGGACAACGTGGGACAACGTGGGACAACGTGGGACAACGTGGGACAACGTGGGACAACGTGGGACAACGTGGGACAACGTGGGACAACGTGGGACAACGTGGGACAACGTGGGACATCGTGGGACAACGTGGGACAACGTGGGACAACGTGGGACAACGTGGGACAACGTGGGACACCGTTGGACATCGTTGGACACCGTGGGACAACGTGGGACAACGTGGGACAACGTGGGACACCGTTGGACATCGTTGGACAACGTGGGACAACGTGGGACAACGTGGGACAACGTGGGACAACGTGGGACAACGTGGGACACCGTTGGACACCGTGGGACACCGTTGGACACCGTTGGACATCGTTGGACACCGTGGGACAACGTGGGACAACGTGGGACAACGTGGGACAACGTGGGACAACGTGGGACAACGTGGGACAACGTGGGACAACGTGGGACAACGTGGGACAACGTGGGACATCGTGCGACAACGTGGGACAACGTGGGACAACGTGGGACAACGTGGGACACCGTTGGACAACGTGGGACACAGTTGGACATCGTTGGACACCGTGGGACAACGTGGGACAACGTGGGACAACGTGGGACACCGTTGGACACCGTTGGACATCGTTGGACATCGTTGGACATCGTGGGACACCGTTGGACATCGTTGGACACCGTGGGACAACGTGGGACAACGTGGGACAACGTGGGACAACGTGGGACAACGTGGGACACCGTTGGACATCGTTGGACAACGTGGGACAACGTGGGACACCGTTGGACACCGTGGGACAACGTGGGACAACGTGGGAAAACGTGGGACAACGTGGGACACCGTTGGACATCGCTGGACACCGTTGGACATCTTTGGACACCGTGGGACAACGTGGGACAACGTGGGACAACGTGGGACAACGTGGGACAACGTGGGACAACGTGGGACAACGTGGGACATCGTGGGACAACGTGGGACAACGTGGGACAACGTGGGACAACGTGGGACAACGTGGGACACCGTTGGACATCGTTGGACACCGTGGGACAACGTGGGACAACGTGGGACAACGTGGGACACCGTTGGACACCGTTGGACACCGTTGGACACCGTTGGACATCGTTGGACACCGTGGGACAACGTGGGACAACGTGGGACAACGTGGGAAACCATGGAACAACGTGGGACAACGTGGGACACCGTTGGACATCGTTGGACAACGTGGGACAACGTGGGACAACGTGGGACAACGTGGGACAACGTGGGACAACGTGGGACAACGTGGGACACCGTTGGACACCGTGGGACACCGTTGGACACCGTTGGACATCGTTGGACACCGTGGGACAACGTGGGACAACGTGGGACAACGTGGGACAACGTGGGACAACGTGGGACAACGTGGGACAACGTAGGACAACGTGGGACAACGTGGGACATCGTGGGACAACGTGGGACAACGTGGGACAACGTGGGACACCGTTGGACACCGTTGGACACCGTTGGACACCGTTGGACATCGTTGGACACCGTGGGACAACGTGGGACAACGTGGGACAACGTGGGAAACCATGGAACAACGTGGGACAACGTGGGACACCGTTGGACATCGTTGGACATCGTTGGACACCGTGGGACAACGTGGGACAACGTGGGAAAACGTGGGACAACGTGGGAAAACGTGGGACAACGTGGGACACCGTTGGACATCGCTGGACACCGTTGGACATCGTTGGACACCGTGGGACAACGTGGGACAACGTGGGACAACGTGGGACAACGTGGGACAACGTGGGACAACGTGGGACAACGTGGGACAACGTGGGACATCGTGGGACAACGTGGGACAACGTGGGACACCGTTGGACATCGTTGGACACCGTGGGTCAACGTGGGACAACGTGGGACAACGTGGGACACCGTTGGACACCGTTGGACACCGTTGGACACCGTTGGACATCGTTGGACACCGTGGGACATCGTGGGACACCGTTGGACACCGTGGGACACCGTTGGACACCGTTGGACAACGTGGGACAACGTGGGACAACGTCGGACAACGTGGGACAACGTGGGACAATGTGGGACAACGTGGGACAACGTGGGACAACGTGGGACAACGTGGGACAACGTGGGACAACGTGGGACAACGTGGGACATCGTGGGACAACGTGGGACAACGTGGGACAACGTGGGACAACGTGGGACATCGTTGGACACCGTTGGACACCGTTGGACATCGTTGGACACCGTGGGACAACGTGGGACAACGTGGGAAAACGTGGGACAACGTGGGACAACGTGGGACAACGTGGGACAACGTGGGACAACGTGGGACAACGTGGGACAACGTGGGACAACGTGGGACAACGTGGGACATCGTGGGACAACGTGGGACAACGTGGGACAACGTGGGACAACGTGGGACAACGTGGGACACCGTTGGACAACGTGGGACACCGTTGGACACCGTTGGACACCGTTGGACACCGTTGGACATCGTTGGACACCGTGGGACAACGTGGGACAACGTGGGACAACGTGGGAAACCATGGAACAACGTGGGACAACGTGGGACACCGTTGGTCATCGTTGGACATCGTTGGACACCGTGGGACAACGTGGGACAACGTGGGAAAACGTGGGACAACGTGGGAAAACGTGGGACAACGTGGGACACCGTTGGACATCGTTGGACACCGTTGGACATCGTTGGACACCGTGGGACAACGTGGGACAACGTGGGACAACGTGGGACAACGTGGGACAACGTGGGACAACGTGGGACAACGTGGGACAACGTGGGACAACGTGGGACATCGTGGGACAACGTGGGACAACGTGGGACACCGTTGGACATCGTTGGACACCGTGGGTCAACGTGGGACAACGTGGGACAACGTGGGACACCGTTGGACACCGTTGGACACCGTTGGACACCGTTGGACATCGTTGGACACCGTGGGACAACGTGGGACAACGTGGGACAACGTGGGAAACCATGGAACAACGTGGGACAACGTGGGACACCGTTGGACATCGTTGGACAACGTGGGACAACGTGGGACAACGTGGGACAACGTGGGACAACGTGGGACAACGTGGGACATCGTGGGACAACGTGGGACAACGTGGGACAACGTGGGACACCGTTGGACACCGTGGGACACCGTTGGACATCGTTGGACACCGTGGGACAACGTGGGACAACGTGGGACAACGTGGGACATCGTTGGACACCGTTGGACACCGTTGGACACCGTTGGACACCGTTGGACATCGGTGGACATCGTGGGACACCGTTGGACACCGTGGGACAACGTGGGACAACGTGGGACAACGTGGGACACCGTTGGACACCGTTGGACATCGTTGGACATCGTTGGACATCGTGGGACACCGTTGGACAACGTGGGACAACGTGGGACAACGTGGGACACCGTGGGACACCGTTGGACACCGTTGGACATCGTTGGACACCGTGGGACAACGTGGGACAACGTGGGACACCGTTGGACACCGTGGGACAACGTGGGACAACGTGGGACAACGTGGGACAACGTGGGACAACGTGGGACAACGTAGGACAACGTGGGACAACGTGGGACAACGTGGGACACCGTTGGACACCGTTGGACATCGTTGGACATCGTTGGACATCGTGGGACACCGTTGGACAACGTAAGACAACGTGGGACAACGTGGGACACCGTGGGACACCGTTGGACACCGTTGGACATCGTTGGACACCGTGGGACAACGTGGCACATCGTGGGACACCGTTGGACACCGTGGGACACCGTTGGACACCGTTGGACAACGTGGGACAACGTGGGACAACGTCGGACAACGTGGGACAACGTGGGACACCGTTGGACATCGTTGGACAACGTGGGACAACGTGGGACAACGTGGGACAACGTGGGACAACGTGGGACAACGTGGGACAACGTGGGACAACGTGGGACACCGTTGGACACCGTGGGACACCGTTGGACACCGTTGGACATCGTTGGACACCGTGGGACAACGTGGGACAACGTGGGACAACGTGGGACAACGTGGGACAACGTGGGACAACGTGGGACAACGTGGGACAACGTGGGACATCGCTGGACACCGTTGGACATCGTTGGACACCGTGGGACAACGTGGGACAACGTGGGACAACGTGGGACAACGTGGGACAACGTGGGACAACGTGGGGCAACGTGGGACAACGTGGGACACCGTGGGACAACGTGGGACAACGTGGGACAACGTGGGACAACGTGGGACACCGTTGGACATCGTTGGACACCGTGGGACAACGTGGGGCAACGTGGGACAACGTGGGACATCGTGGGACAACGTGGGACAACGTGGGACAACTTGGGACAACGTGGGACAACGTGGGACAACGTGGGACAACGTGGGACAACGTGGGACAACGTGGGACACCGTTGGACATCGTTGGACAACGTGGGACAACGTGGGACAACGTGGGACAACGTGGGACAACGTGGGACACCGTGGGACAACGTGGGACAACGTGGGACAACGTGGGACACCGTTGGACACCGTTGGACATCGTTGGACATCGTTGGACATCGTGGGACACCGTTGGACATCGTTGGACATCGTTGGACACCGTGGGACAACGTGGGACAACGTGGGACAACGTGGGACAACGTGGGACAACGAGGGACAACGTGGGACAACGTGGGACAACGTGGGACAACGTGGGACAACGTGGGACAACGTGGGACACCGTTGGACATCGTTGGACAACGTGGGACAACGTGGGACAACGTGGGACAACGTGGGACAACGTGGGACAACGTGGGACACCGTTGGACACCGTGGGACACCGTTGGACACCGTTGGACATCGTTGGACACCGTGGGACAACGTGGGACAACGTGGGACAACGTGGGACAACGTGGGACAACGTGGGACAACGTGGGACAACGTGGGACAACGTGGGACAACGTGGGACAACGTGGGACATCGCTGGACACCGTTGGACATCGTTGGACACCGTGGGACAACGTGGGACAACGTGGGACAACGTGGGACAACGTGGGACAACGTGGGACAACGTGGGGCAACGTGGGACAACGTGGGACATCGTGGGACAACGTGGGACAACGTGGGACAACGTGGGACAACGTGGGACAACGTGGGACACCGTTGGACATCGTTGGACACCGTGGGACAACGTGGGGCAACGTGGGACAACGTGGGACATCGTGGGACAACGTGGGACAACGTGGGACAACGTGGGACAACGTGGGACAACGTGGGACAACGTGGGACAACGTGGGACAACGTGGGACAACGTGGGACACCGTTGGACATCGTTGGACACCGTGGGACAACGTGGGACAACGTGGGACAACGTGGGACAACGTGGGACAACGTGGGACAACGTGGGACAACGTGGGACAACGTGGGACAACGCGGCACAACGTGGGACAACGTGGGACACCGTTGGACACCGTGGGACACCGTTGGACACCGTTGGACATCGTTGGACACCGTGGGACAACGTGGGACAACGTGGGACAACGTGGGACAACGTGGGACAACGTGGGACAACGTGGGACAACGTGGGACAACGTGGGACAACGTGGGACAACGTGGGACAACGTGGGACAACGTGGGGCAACGTGGGACAACGTGGGACATCGTGGGACAACGTGGGACAACGAGGGACAACGTGGGACAACGTGGGACAACGTGGGACACCGTTGGACAACGTGGGACACCGTTGGACATCGTTGGACACCGTGGGACAACGTGGGACAACGTGGGACAACGTGGGACACCGTTGGACACCGTTGGACACCGTTGGACACCGTGGGACAACGTGGGACAACGTGGGACAACGTGGGACAACGTGGGACAACGTGGGACAACGTGGGACAACGTGGGACAACGTGGGACACCGTTGGACATCGTTGGACACCGTGGGACAACGTGGGACAACGTGGGACAACGTGGGACAACGTGGGACACCGTTGGACATCGTTGGACACCGTGGGACAACGTGGGGCAACGTGGGACAACGTGGGACATCGTGGGACAACGTGGGACAACGTGGGACAACGTGGGACAACGTGGGACAACGTGGGACAACGTGGGACAACGTGGGGCAACGTGGGACAACGTGGGACATCGTGGGACAACGTGGGACAACGAGGGACAACGTGGGACAACGTGGGACAACGTGGGACAACGTGGGACAACGTGGGACAACGTGGGACAACGTGGGACAACGTGGGACACCGTTGGACATCGTTGGACAACGTGGGACAACGTGGGACAACGTGGGACAACGTGGGACAACGTGGGACAACGTGGGACAACGTGGGACAACGTGGGACAACGTGGGACAACGTGGGACAACGTGGGACAACGTGGGACAACGTGGGACACCGTTGGACATCGTTGGACACCGTGGGACAACGTGGGACAACGTGGGACAACGTGGGACATCGTTGGACACCGTTGGACACCGTTGGACATCGTTGGACACCGTGGGACAACGTGGGACAACGTGGGACAACGTGGGACAACGTGGGACAACGTCGGACAACGTGGGACAACGTGGGGCAATGTGGGACAACGTGGGACAACGTGGGACAACGTGGGACAACGTGGGACAACGTGGGACAACGTGGGACATCGTGGGACAACGTGGGACAACGTGGGACAACGTGGGACAACGTGGGACAACGTGGGACAACGTGGGACAACGTGGGACACCGTTGGACATCGTTGGACAACGTGGGACAACGTGGGACAACGTGGGACAACGTGGGACAACGTGGGACAACGTGGGACATCGCTGGACACCGTTGGACATCGTTGGACACCGTGGGACAACGTGGGACAACGTGGGACAACGTGGGACAACGTGGGACAACGTGGGACAACGTGGGGCAACGTGGGACAACGTGGGACATCGTGGGACAACGTGGGACAACGTGGGACAACGTGGGACAACGTGGGACACCGTTGGACATCGTTGGACACCGTGGGACAACGTGGGGCAACGTGGGACAACGTGGGACATCGTGGGACAACGTGGGACAACGTGGGACAACGTGGGACAACGTGGGACAACGTGGGACAACGTGGGACAACGTGGGACAACGTGGGACAACGTGGGACACCGTTGGACATCGTTGGACACCGTGGGACAACGTGGGACAACGTGGGACAACGTGGGACAACGTGGGACAACGTGGGACAACGTGGGACAACGTGGGACAACGTGGGACATCGTGGGACAACGTGGGACAACGTGGGACAACGTGGGACAACGTGGGACATCGTTGGACACCGTTGGACACCGTGGGACAACGTGGGACAACGTGGGACAACGTGGGACAACGTGGGTCAACGTGGGACAACGTGGGACAACGCGGGACAACGTGGGACAACGTGGGACACCGTTGGACACCGTGGGACACCGTTGGACACCGTTGGACATCGTTGGACACCGTGGGACAACGTGGGACAACGTGGGACAACGTGGGACAACGTGGGACAACGTGGGACAACGTGGGACAACGTGGGACAACGTGGGACAACGTGGGACAACGTGGGACAACGTGGGACAACGTGGGACAACGTGGGACAACGTGGGACACCGTTGGACATCGTTGGACACCGTGGGACAACGTGGGACAACGTGGGACAACGTGGGACAACGTGGGACAACGTGGGACAACGTGGGACAACGTGGGACAACGTGGGACAACGTGGGACATCGTGGGACAACGTGGGACAACGTGGGACAACGTGGGACAACGTGGGACATCGTTGGACACCGTTGGACACCGTGGGACAACGTGGGACAACGTGGGACAACGTGGGACAACGTGGGACAACGTGGGACAACGTGGGACAACGCGGGACAACGTGGGACAACGTGGGACACCGTTGGACACCGTGGGACACCGTTGGACACCGTTGGACATCGTTGGACACCGTGGGACAACGTGGGACAACGTGGGACAACGTGGGACAACGTGGGACAACGTGGGACAACGTGGGACAACGTGGGACAACTTGGGACAACGTGGGACAACGTGGGACAACGTGGGACATCGTGGGACAACGTGGGACAACGTGGGACAACGTGGGACAACGTGGGACACCGTTGGACAACGTGGGACACCGTTGGACATCGTTGGACAACGTGGGACAACGTGGGACAACGTGGGACAACGTGGGACAACGTGGGACAACGTGGGACATCGTGGGACAACGTGGGACAACGTGGGACAACGTGGGACAGCGTGGGACATCGTTGGACACCGTTGGACACCGTGGGACAACGTGGGACAACGTGGGACAACGTGGAACAACGTGGGACAACGTGGGACAACGTGGGACAACGCGGGACAACGTGGGACAACGTGGGACACCGTTGGACACCGTGGGACACCTTTGGACACCGTTGGACATCGTTGGACACCGTGGGACAACGTGGGACAACGTGGGACAACGTGGGACAACGTGGGACAACGTGGGACAACTTGGGACAACGTGGGACAACGTGGGACAACGTGGGACATCGTGGGACAACGTGGGACAACGTGGGACAACGTGGGACAACGTGGGACACCGTTGGACAACGTGGGACACCGTTGGACATCGTTGGACACCGTGGGACAACGCGGGACAACGTGGGACAACGTGGGACACCGTTGGACACCGTTGGACATCGTTGGACATCGTTGGACATCGTGGGACACCGTTGGACATCGTTGGACATCGTTGGACACCGTGGGACAACGTGGGACAACGTGGGACAACGTGGGACAACGTGGGACAACGTGGGACAACGTGGGACAACGTGGGACAACGTGGGACAACGTGGGACAACGTGGGACAACGTGGGACAACGTGGGACACCGTTGGACATCGTTGGACAACGTGGGACAACGTGTGACAACGTGGGACAACGTGGGACAACGTGGGACAACGTGGGACACCGTTGGACACCGTGGGACACCGTTGGACACCGTTGGACATCGTTGGACACCGTGAGACAACGTGGGACAACGTGGGACAACGTGGGACAACGTGGGACAACGTGGGACAACGTGGGACAACGTGGGACAACGTGGGACATCGTGGGACAACGTGGGACAACGTGGGACAATGTGGGACAACGTGGGACAACGTGGGACACCGTTGGACAACGTGGGACACCGTTGGACATCGTTGGACACCGTGGGACAACGTGGGACAACGTGGGACAACGTGGGACACCGTTGGACACCGTTGGACATCGTTGGACATCGTTGGACATCGTGGGACACCGTTGGACATCGCTGGACACCGTTGGACATCGTTGGACACCGTGGGACAACGTGGGACAACGTGGGACAACGTGGGACAACGTGGGACAACGTGGGACAACGTGGGGCAACGTGGGACAACGTGGGACATCGTGGGACAACGTGGGACAACGAGGGACAACGTGGGACAACGTGGGACAACGTGGGACACCGTTGGACAACGTGGGACACCGTTGGACATCGTTGGACACCGTGGGACAACGTGGGACAACGTGGGACAACGTGGGACACCGTTGGACACCGTTGGACACCGTTGGACACCGTGGGACAACGTGGGACAACGTGGGACAACGTGGGACAACGTGGGACAACGTGGGACAACGTGGGACAACGTGGGACAACGTGGGACAACGTGGGACAACGTGGGACACCGTTGGACATCGTTGGACACCGTGGGACAACGTGGGACAACGTGGGACAACGTGGGACATCGTTGGACACCGTTGGACACCGTTGGACATCGTTGGACACCGTGGGACAACGTGGGACAACGTGGGACAACGTGGGACAACGTCGGACAACGTGGGACAACGTGGGACAATGTGGGACAACGTGGGACAACGTGGGACAACGTGGGACAACGTGGGACAACGTGGGACAACGTGGGACAACGTGGGACATCGTGGGACAACGTGGGACAACGTGGGACAACGTGGGACAACGTGGGACAACGTGGGACAACGTGGGACAACGTGGGACACCGTTGGACATCGTTGGACAACGTGGGACAACGTGGGACAACGTGGGACAACGTGGGACAACGCGGGACAACGTGGGACAACGTTGGACACCGTGGGACACCGTTGGACACCGTTGGACAACGTGGGACAACGTGGGACAACGTGGGACAACGTGGGACAACGTGGGAAACCATGGAACAACGTGGGACAACGTGGGACACCGTTGGACATCGTTGGACATCGTTGGACACCGTGGGACAACGTGGGACAACGTGGGAAAACGTGGGACAACGTGGGACACCGTTGGACATCGCTGGACACCGTTGGACATCGTTGGACACCGTGGGACAACGTGGGACAACGTGGGACAACGTGGGACAACGTGGGACAACGTGGGACAACGTGGGACAACGTGGGACAACGTGGGACAACGTGGGACAACGTGGGACAACGTGGGACAACGTGGGACAACGTGGGACAACGTGGGACAACGTGGGACAACGTGGGACAACGTGGGACAACGTGGGACAACGTGGGACAACGTGGGACAACGTGGGACAACGTGGGACAACGTGGGACAACGTGGGACATCGTGGGACAACGTGGGACAACGTGGGACAACGTGGGACAACGTGGGACAACGTGGGACACCGTTGGACAACGTGGGGCACCGTTGGACATCGTTGGACACCGTGGGACAACGTGGGACACCGTTGGACAACGTGGGGCACCGTTGGACATCGTTGGACACCGTGGGACAACGTGGGACAACGTGGGACAACGTGGGACACCGTTGGACACCGTTGGACATCGTTGGACATCGTTGGACATCGTGGGACACCGTTGGACATCGCTGGACACCGTTGGACATCGTTGGACACCGTGGGACAACGTGGGACAACGTGGGACAACGTGGGACAACGTGGGACAACGTGGGACAACGTGGGACAACGTGGGACACCGTTGGACATCGTTGGACAACGTGGGACAACGTGGGACACCGTTGGACATCGTTGGACACCGTGGGACAACGTGGGACAACGTGGGACAACGTGGGACACCGTTGGACACCGTTGGACATCGTTGGACACCGTGGGACAACGTGGGACAACGTGGGACACCGTTGGACATCGTTGGACACCGTGGGACACCGTTGGACACCGTTGGACAACGTGGGACAACGTGGGAGAACGTGGGACAACGTGGGACAACGTGGGAAACCATGGAACAACGTGGGACAACGTGGGACACCGTTGGACATCGTTGGACATCGTTGGACACCGTGGGACAACGTGGGACAACGTGGGAAAACGTGGGACAACGTGGGACACCGTTGGACATCGCTGGACACCGTTGGACATCGTTGGACACCGTGGGACAACGTGGGACAACGTGGGACAACGTGGGACAACGTGGGACAACGTGGGACAACGTGGGGCAACGTGGGACAACGTGGGACATCGTGGGACAACGTGGGACAACGAGGGACAACGTGGGACAACGTGGGACAACGTGGGACACCGTTGGACATCGTTGGACACCGTGGGACAACGTGGGACAACGTGGGACAACGTGGGACACCGTTGGACACCGTTGGACATCGTTGGACACCGTTGGACACCGTGGGACAACGTGGGACAACGTGGGACAACGTGGGACAACGTGGGACAACGTGGGACAACGTGGGACAACGTGGGACAACGTGGGACAACGTGGGACACCGTTGGACATCGTTGGACACCGTGGGACAACGTGGGACAACGTGGGACAACGTGGGACATCGTTGGACACCGTTGGACACCGTTGGACACCGTTGGACACCGTTGGACATCGGTGGACATCGTGGGACACCGTTGGACACCGTGGGACAACGTGGGACAACGTGGGACAACGTGGGACACCGTTGGACACCGTTGGACATCGTTGGACATCGTTGGACATCGTGGGACACCGTTGGACAACGTGGGACAACGTGGGACAACGTGGGACACCGTGGGACACCGTTGGACACCGTTGGACATCGTTGGACACCGTGGGACAACGTGGGACAACGTGGGACACCGTTGGACACCGTGGGACAACGTGGGACAACGTGGGACAACGTGGGACAACGTGGGACAACGTGGGACAACGTAGGACAACGTGGGACAACGTGGGACAACGTGGGACACCGTTGGACACCGTTGGACATCGTTGGACATCGTTGGACATCGTGGGACACCGTTGGACAACGTGAGACAACGTGGGACAACGTGGGACACCGTGGGACACCGTTGGACACCGTTGGACATCGTTGGACACCGTGGGACAACGTGGGACAACGTGGGACACCGTTGGACACCGTGGGACAACGTGGGACAACGTGGGACAACGTGGGACAACGTGGGACAACGTGGGACAACGTAGGACAACGTGGGACAACGTGGGACACCGTTGGACATCGTTGGACAACGTGGGACATCGTGGGACAACGTGGGACAACGTGGGACAACGTGGGACATCGTGGGACACCGTTGGACACCGTGGGACACCGTTGGACACCGTTGGACAACGTGGGACAACGTGGGACAACGTCGGACAACGTGGGACAACGTGGGACAATGTGGGACAACGTGGGACAACGTGGGACAACGTGGGACAACGTGGGACAACGTGGGACAACGTGGGACATCGTGGGACAACGTGGGACAACGTGGGACAACGTGGGACAACGTGGGACATCGTTGGACACCGTTGGACACCGTTGGACATCGTTGGACACCGTGGGACAACGTGGGACAACGTGGGAAAACGTGGGACAACGTGGGACAACGTGGGACAACGAGGGACAACGTGGGACAACGTGGGACAACGTGGGACAACGTGGGACAACGTGGGACAACGTGGGACATCGTGGGACAACGTGGGACAACGTGGGACAACGTGGGACAACGTGGGACAACGTGGGACACCGTTGGACATCGTTGGACACCGTGGGACAACGTGGGACAACGTGGGACAACGTGGGACACCGTTGGACACCGTTGGACACCGTTGGACACCGTTGGACATCGTTGGACACCGTGGGACAACGTGGGACAACGTGGGACAACGTGGGAAACCATGGAACAACGTGGGACAACGTGGGACACCGTTGGACATCGTTGGACAACGTGGGACAACGTGGGACAACGTGGGACAACGTGGGACAACGTGGGACAACGTGGGACAACGTGGGACACCGTTGGACATCGTTGGACAACGTGGGACAACGTGGGACAACGTGGGACAACGTGGGACAACGTGGGACAACGTGGGACAACGTGGGACACCGCTGGACACCGTGGGACACCGTTGGACACCGTCGGACATCGTTGGACACCGTGGGACAACGTGGGACAACGTGGGACAACGTGGGACAACGTGGGACAACGTGGGACAACGTGGGACAACGTGGGACAACGTGGGACAACGTGGGACAACGTGGGACAACGTGGGACATCGTGGGACAACGTGGGACAACGTGGGACAACGTGGGACAACGTGGGACACCGTTGGACAACGTGGGACACCGTTGGACATCGTTGGACACCGTGGGACAACGTGGGACAACGTGGGACCACGTGGGACAACGTGGGACAACGTGGGACAACGTGGGACAACGTGGGACAACGTGGGACAACGTGGGACATCGTGGGACAACGTGGGACAACGTGGGACACCGTTGGACATCGTTGGACACCGTGGGACACCGTTGGACATCGTTGGACACCGTGGGACAACGTGGGACAACGTGGGACCACGTGGGACAACGTGGGACAACGTGGGACAACGTGGGACAACGTGGGACAACGTGGGACAACGTGGGACATCGTGGGACAACGTGGGACAACGTGGGACACCGTTGGACATCGTTGGACACCGTGGGACACCGTGGGACAACGTGGGACAACGTGGGACAACGTGGGACAACGTGGGACAACGTGGGACACCGTTGGACATCGTTGGACACCGTGGGACAACGTGGGACAACGTGGGACAACGTGGGACATCGTTGGACACCGTTGGACACCGTTGGACACCGTTGGACACCGTTGGACATCGTTGGACATCGTGGGACACCGTTGGACACCGTGGGACAACGTGGGACAACGTGGGACAACGTGGGACACCGTTGGACACCGTTGGACATCGTTGGACATCGTTGGACATCGTGGGACACCGTTGGACAACGTGGGACAACGTGGGACAACGTGGGACACCGTGGGACACCGTTGGACACCGTTGGACATCGTTGGACACCGTGGGACAACGTGGGACAACGTGGGACACCGTTGGACACCGTGGGACAACGTGGGACAACGTGGGACAACGTGGGACAACGTGGGACAACGTGGGACAACGTAGGACAACGTGGGACAACGTGGGACAACGTGGGACACCGTTGGACACCGTTGGACATCGTTGGACATCGTTGGACATCGTGGTACACCGTTGGACAACGTAAGACAACGTGGGACAACGTGGGACACCGTGGGACACCGTTGGACACCGTTGGACATCGTTGGACACCGTGGGACAACGTGGGACATCGTGGGACACCGTTGGACACCGTGGGACACCGTTGGACACCGTTGGACAACGTGGGACAACGTGGGACAACGTCGGACAACGTGGGACAACGTGGGACAATGTGGGACAACGTGGGACAACGTGGGACAACGTGGGACAACGTGGGACAACGTGGGACAACGTGGGACAACGTGGGACATCGTGGGACAACGTGGGACAACGTGGGACAACGTGGGACAACGTGGGACATCGTTGGACACCGTTGGACACCGTTGGACATCGTTGGACACCGTGGGACAACGTGGGACAACGTGGGAAAACGTGGGACAACGTGGGACAACGTGGGACAACGTGGGACAACGTGGGACAACGTGGGACAACGTGGGACAACGTGGGACAACGTGGGACAACGTGGGACATCGTGGGACAACGTGGGACAACGTGGGACAACGTGGGACAACGTGGGACAACGTGGGACACCGTTGGACATCGTTGGACACCGTGGGACAACGTGGGACAACGTGGGACAACGTGGGACACCGTTGGACACCGTTGGACACCGTTGGACACCGTTGGACATCGTTGGACACCGTGGGACAACGTGGGACAACGTGGGACAACGTGGGAAACCATGGAACAACGTGGGACAACGTGGGACACCGTTGGACATCGTTGGACAACGTGGGACAACGTGGGACAACGTGGGACAACGTGGGACAACGTGGGACAACGTGGGACAACGTGGGACACCGTTGGACACCGTGGGACACCGTTGGACACCGTTGGACATCGTTGGACACCGTGGGACAACGTGGGACAACGTGGGACAACGTGGGACAACGTGGGACAACGTGGGACAACGTGGGACAACGTGGGACAACGTGGGACATCGTGGGACATCGTGGGACAACGTGGGACAACGTGGGACAACGTGGGACACCGTTGGACACCGTTGGACACCGTTGGACACCGTTGGACATCGTTGGACACCGTGGGACAACGTGGGACAACGTGGGAGAACGTGGGAAACCATGGAACAACGTGGGACAACGTGGGACACCGTTGGACATCGTTGGACATCGTTGGACACCGTGGGACAACGTGGGACAACGTGGGAAAACGTGGGACAACGTGGGAAAACGTGGGACAACGTGGGACACCGTTGGACATCGCTGGACACCGTTGGACATCGTTGGACACCGTGGGACAACGTGGGACAACGTGGGACAACGTGGGACAACGTGGGACAACGTGGGACAACGTGGGACAACGTGGGACATCGTGGGACAACGTGGGACAACGTGGGACACCGTTGGACATCGTTGGACACCGTGGGTCAACGTGGGACAACGTGGGACAACGTGGGACACCGTTGGACACCGTTGGACACCGTTGGACACCGTTGGACATCGTTGGACACCGTGGGACAACGTGGGACAACGTGGGACAACGTGGGAAACCATGGAACAACGTGGGACAACGTGGGACACCGTTGGACATCGTTGGACAACGTGGGACAACGTGGGACAACGTGGGACAACGTGGGACAACGTGGGACAACGTGGGACAACGTGGGACAACGTGGGACAACGTGGGACAACGTGGGACAACGTGGGACAACGTGGGACAACGTGGGACACCGTTGGACAACGTGGGACACCGTTGGACATCGTTGGACACCGTGGGACAACGTGGGACACCGTTGGACATCGTTGGACAACGTGGGACAACGTGGGACAACGTGGGACAACGTGGGACAACGTGGGACAACGTGGGACACCGTTGGACATCGTTGGACAACGTGGGACAACGTGGGACAACGTGGGACAACGTGGGACAACGTGGGACAACGTGGGACAACGTGGGACAACGTGGGACAACGTGGGACAACGTGGGACACCGTTGGACACCGTGGGACACCGTTGGACACCGTTGGACACCGTTGGACATCGTTGGACACCGTGGGACAACGTGGGACAACGTGGGACAACGTGGGACAACGTGGGACAACGTGGGACAACGTGGGACATCGTGGGACAACGTGGGACAACGTGGGACAACGTGGGACAACGTGGGACACCGTTGGACAACGTGGGACACCGTTGGACATCGTTGGACACCGTGGGACAACGTGGGACAACGTGGGACAACGTGGGACAACGTGGGACAACGTGGGACAACGTGGGACAACGTGGGACAACGTGGGACAACGTGGGACATCGTGGGACAACGTGGGACAACGTGGGACACCGTTGGACAACGTGGGACACCGTTGGACATCGTTGGACACCGTGGGACAACGTGGGACACCGTTGGACATCGTTGGACACCGTGGGACAACGTGGGACAACGTGGGACAACTTGGGACACCGTTGGACACCGTTGGACACCGTTGGACACCGTTGGACAACGTGGGACAACGTGGGACACCGTTGGACACCGTTGGACACCGTTGGACACCGTTGGACATCGTTGGACACCGTGGGACAACGTGGGACAACGTGGGACAACGTGGGACACCGTTGGACATCGCTGGACACCGTTGGACACCGTGGGACAACGTGGGACAACGTGGGACAACGTGGGACAACGTGGGACAACGTGGGACAACGTGGGACAACGTGGGACAACGTGGGACAACGTGGGACACCGTTGGACACCGTTGGACACCGTTGGACACCGTTGGACATCGTTGGACACCGTGGGACAACGTGGGACAACGTGGGAAACCATGGAACAACGTGGGACAACGTGGGACACCGTTGGACATCGTTGGACATCTTTGGACACCGTGGGACAACGTGGGACAACGTGGGAAACCATGGAACAACGTGGGACAACGTGGGACACCGTTGGACATCGTTGGACATCTTTGGACACCGTGGGACAACGTGGGACAACGTGGGAAAACGTGGGACAACGTGGGACACCGTTGGACATCGCTGGACACCGTTGGACATCGTTGGACATCTTTGGACACCGTGGGACAACGTGGGACAACGTGGGACAACGTGGGACAACGTGGGACAACGTGGGACAACGTGGGACAACGTGGGACATCGTGGGACAACGTGGGACAACGTGGGACAACGTGGGACAACGTGGGACATCGTTGGACACCGTTGGACACCGTGGGACAACGTGGGACAACGTGGGACAACGTGGGACAACGTGGGACAACGTGGGACAACGTGGGACAACGTGGGACAACGTGGGACAACGTGGGACACCGTTGGACACCGTTGGACACCGTTGGACACCGTTGGACATCGTTGGACACCGTGGGACAACGTGGGACAACGTGGGAAACCATGGAACAACGTGGGACAACGTGGGACACCGTTGGACATCGTTGGACATCTTTGGACACCGTGGGACAACGTGGGACAACGTGGGAAAACGTGGGACAACGTGGGACACCGTTGGACATCGCTGGACACCGTGGGACATCGTTGGACACCGTGGGACAACGTGGGACAACGTGGGACAACGTGGGACAACGTGGGACAACGTGGGACAACGTGGGACAACGTGGGACAACGTGGGACAACGTGGGACATCGTGGGACAACGTGGGACAACGTGGGACAACGTGGGACAACGTGGGACATCGTTGGACACCGTTGGACACCGTGGGACAACGTGGGACAACGTGGGACAACGTGGGACAACGTGGGACAACGTGGGACAACGTGGGACAACGTGGGACAACGTGGGACAACGTGGGACAACGTGGGACAACGTGGGACAACGTGGGACAACGTGGGACAACGAGGGACAACGTGGGACAACGTGGGACAACGTGGGACATCGTGGGACAACGTGGGACAACGTGGGACAACGTGGGACAACGTGGGACACCGTTGGACACCGTTGGACACCGTTGGACACCGTTGGACATCGTTGGACACCGTGGGACAACGTGGGACAACGTGGGACAACGTGGGAAACCATGCAACAACGTGGGACAACGTGGGACACCGTTGGACATCGTTGGACATCGTTGGACACCGTGGGACAACGTGGGACAACGTGGGAAAACGTGGGACAACGTGGGACACCGTTGGACATCGCTGGACACCGTTGGACATCGTTGGACACCGTGGGACAACGTGGGACAACGTGGGACAACGTGGGACAACGTGGGACAACGTGGGACAACGTGGGACAACGTGGGACAACGTGGGACAACGTGGGACAACGTGGGACATCGTGGGACAACGTGGGACAACGTGGGACAACGTGGGACAACGTGGGACATCGTTGGACACCGTTGGACACCGTGGGACAACGTGGGACAACGTGGGACCACGTGGGACAACGTGGGACAACGTGGGACAACGTGGGACAACGTGGGACATCGTGGGACAACGTGGGACAACGTGGGACAACGTGGGACAACGTGGGACACCGTTGGACACCGTTGGACACCGTTGGACACCGTTGGACATCGTTGGACACCGTGGGACAACGTGGGACAACGTGGGACAACGTGGGAAACCATGGAACAACGTGGGACAACGTGGCACATCGTGGGACAACGTGGGACAACGTGGGACAACGTGGGACACCGTTGGACACCGTTGGACACCGTTGGACACCGTTGGACATCGTTGGACACCGTGGGACAACGTGGGACAACGTGGGACAACGTGGGACACCGTTGGACACCGTTGGACACCGTTGGACACCGTTGGACATCGTTGGACACCGTGGGACAACGTGGGACAACGTGGGACAACGTGGGAAACCATGGAACAACGTGGGACAACGTGGGACACCGTTGGACACCGTGGGACACCGTTGGACACCGTTGGACACCGTTGGACATCGTTGGACACCGTGGGACAACGTGGGACAACGTGGGACAACGTGGGACAACGTGGGACAACGTGGGACAACGTGGGACATCGTGGGACAACGTGGGACAACGTGGGACAACGTGGGACAACGTGGGACACCGTTGGACAACGTGGGACACCGTTGGACATCGTTGGACACCGTGGGACAACGTGGGACAACGTGGGACCACGTGGGACAACGTGGGACAACGTGGGACAACGTGGGACAACGTGGGACAACGTGGGACAACGTGGGACATCGTGGGACAACGTGGGACAACGTGGGACACCGTTGGACAACGTGGGACACCGTTGGACATCGTTGGACACCGTGGGACAACGTGGGACACCGTTGGACATCGTTGGACACCGTGGGACAACGTGGGACAACGTGGGACAACTTGGGACACCGTTGGACACCGTTGGACACCGTTGGACACCGTTGGACAACGTGGGACAACGTGGGACACCGTTGGACACCGTTGGACACCGTTGGACACCGTTGGACATCGTTGGACACCGTGGGACAACGTGGGACAACGTGGGACAACGTGGGACACCGTTGGACATCGCTGGACACCGTTGGACATCGTTGGACACCGTGGGACAACGTGGGACAACGTGGGACAACGTGGGACAACGTGGGACAACGTGGGACAACGTGGGACAACGTGGGACAACGTGGGACAACGTGGGACAACGTGGGACAACGTGGGACAACGTGGGACATCGTGGGACAACGTGGGACAACGTGGGACAACGTGGGACAACGTGGGACATCGTTGGACACCGTTGGACACCGTGGGACAACGTGGGACAACGTGGGACAACGTGGGACAACGTGGGACAACGTGGGACAACGTGGGACAACGTGGGACACCGTTGGACACCGTTGGACACCGTTGGACACCGTTGGACATCGTTGGACACCGTGGGACAACGTGGGACAACGTGGGAAACCATGGAACAACGTGGGACAACGTGGGACACCGTTGGACATCGTTGGACATCTTTGGACACCGTGGGACAACGTGGGACAACGTGGGAAAACGTGGGACAACGTGGGACACCGTTGGACATCGCTGGACACCGTTGGACATCGTTGGACACCGTGGGACAACGTGGGACAACGTGGGACAACGTGGGACAACGTGGGACAACGTGGGACAACGTGGGAAAACGTGGGACAACGTGGGACACCGTTGGACATCGCTGGACACCGTTGGACATCGTTGGACACCGTGGGACAACGTGGGACAACGTGGGACAACGTGGGACAACGTGGGACAACGTGGGACAACGTGGGACAACTTGGGACAACGTGGGACAACGTGGGACAACGTGGGACAACGTGGGACAACGTGGGACATCGTGGGACAACGTGGGACAACGTGGGACAACGTGGGACAACGTGGGACATCGTTGGACACCGTTGGACACCGTGGGACAACGTGGGACAACGTGGGACAACGTGGGACAACGTGGGACAACGTGGGACAACGTGGGACAACGTGGGACAACGTGGGACAACGTGGGACAACGTGGGACAACGTGGGACAACGTGGGACAACGTGGGACAACGAGGGACAACGTGGGACAACGTGGGACAACGTGGGACATCGTGGGACAACGTGGGACAACGTGGGACAACGTGGGACAACGTGGGACACCGTTGGACACCGTTGGACACCGTTGGACATCGTTGGACACCGTGGGACAACGTGGGACAACGTGGGACAACGTGGGAAACCATGGAACAACGTGGGACAACGTGGGACACCGTTGGACATCGTTGGACATCGTTGGACACCGTGGGACAACGTGGGACAACGTGGGAAAACGTGGGACAACGTGGGACACCGTTGGACATCGCTGGACACCGTTGGACATCGTTGGATACCGTGGGACAACGTGGGACAACGTGGGACAACGTGGGACAACGTGGGACAACGTGGGACAACGTGGGACAACGTGGGACAACGTGGGACAACGTGGGACAACGTGGGACAACGTGGGACAACATGGGACATCGTGGGACAACGTGGGACAACGTGGGACAACGTGGGACAACGTGGGACATCGTTGGACACCGTTGGACACCGTGGGACAACGTGGGACAACGTGGGACAACGTGGGACAACGTGGGACAACGTGGGACAACGTGGGACAACGTGGGACATCGTGGGACAACGTGGGACAACGTGGGACAACGTGGGACAACGTGGGACAACGTGGGACACCGTTGGACACCGTTGGACACCGTTGGACACCGTTGGACATCGTTGGACACCGTGGGACAACGTGGGACAACGTGGGACAACGTGGGAAACCATGGAACAACGTGGGACAACGTGGGACATCGTGGGACAACGTGGGACAACGTGGGACAACGTGGGACACCGTTGGACACCGTTGGACACCGTTGGACACCGTTGGACATCGTTGGACACCGTGGGACAACGTGGGACAACGTGGGACAACGTGGGACACCGTTGGACACCGTTGGACACCGTTGGACACCGTTGGACATCGTTGGACACCGTGGGACAACGTGGGACAACGTGGGACAACGTGGGAAACCATGGAACAACGTGGGACAACGTGGTACATCGTGGGACAACGTGCGACAACGTGGGACAACGTGGGAAACCATGGAACAACGTGGGACAACGTGGGACACCGTTGGACATCGTTGGACATCGTTGGACACCGTGGGACAACGTGGGACAACGTGGGAAAACGTGGGACAACGTGGGACACCGTTGGACATCGCTGGACACCGTTGGACATCGCTGGACACCGTTGGACATCGTTGGACACCGTGGGACAACGTGGGACAACGTGGGACCACGTGGGACAACGTGGGACAACGTGGGACAACGTGGGACAACGTGGGACAACGTGGGAAAACGTGGGACATCGTGGGACAACGTGGGACAACGTGGGACAACGTGGGACAACGTGGGACATCGTGGGACAACGTGGGACAACGTGGGACAACGTGGGACAACGTGGGACAACGTGGGACACCGTTGGACACCGTTGGACACCGTTGGACACCGTTGGACATCGTTGGACACCGTGGGACAACGTGGGACAACGTGGGACAACGTGGGAAACCATGGAACAACGTGGGACAACGTGGGACATCGTGGGACAACGTGGGACAACGTGGGACACCGTTGGACACCGTTGGACACCGTTGGACACCGTTGGACATCGTTGGACACCGTGGGACAACGTGGGACAACGTGGGACAACGTGGGACACCGTTGGACACCGTTGGACACCGTTGGACACCGTTGGACATCGTTGGACACCGTGGGACAACGTGGGACAACGTGGGACAACGTGGGAAACCATGGAACAACGTGGGACAACGTGGGACATCGTGGGACAACGTGGGACAACGTGGGACAACGTGGGAAACCGTGGAACAACGTGGGACAACGTGGGACACCGTTGGACATCGTTGGACATCGTTGGACACCGTGGGACAACGTGGGACAACGTGGGAAAACGTGGGACAACGTGGGACACCGTTGGACATCGCTGGACACCGTTGGACATCGCTGGACACCGTTGGACATCGTTGGACACCGTGGGACAACGTGGGACAACGTGGGACAACGTGGGACAACGTGGGACAACGTGGGACAACGTGGGACATCGTGGGACAACGTGGGACAACGTGGGACAACGTGGGACAACGTGGGACAACGTGGGACACCGTTGGACACCGTTGGACACCGTTGGACACCGTTGGACATCGTTGGACACCGTGGGACAACGTGGGACAACGTGGGACAACGTGGGAAACCATGGAACAACGTGGGACAACGTGGGACACCGTTGGACATCGTTGGACATCGTTGGACACCGTGGGACAACGTGGGACAACGTGGGAAAACGTGGGACAACGTGGGACACCGTTGGACATCGCTGGACACCGTTGGACATCGTTGGACCCCGTGGGACAACGTGGGACAACGCGGGACAACGTGGGACAACTTGGGACATCGTGGGACAACGTGGGACAACGTGGGACAACGTGGGACAACGTGGGACACCGTTGGACAACGTGGGACACCGTTGGACATCGTTGGACACCGTGGGACAACGTGGGACAACGTGGGACCACGTGGGACAACGTGGGACAACGTGGGACAACGTGGGACAACGTGGGACAACGTGGGACAACGTGGGACATCGTGGGACAACGTGGGACAACGTGGGACAACGTGGGACACCGTTGGACATCGCTGGACACCGTTGGACATCGCTGGACACCGTTGGACAACGTGGGACAACGTGGGACAACGTGGGACAACGTGGGACACCGTTGGACATCGTTGGACATCGTTGGACACCGTGGGACAACGTGGGACAACGTGGGACAACGTGGGACACCGTTGGACACCGTTGGACATCGTTGGACACCGTGGGACAACGTGGGACAACGTGGGACAACGTGGGAAACCATGGAACAACGTGGGACAACGTGGGACACCGTTGGACATCGTTGGACATCGTTGGACACCGTGGGACAACGTGGGACAACGTGGGAAAACGTGGGACAACGTGGGACACCGTTGGACATCGCTGGACACCGTTGGACAACGTGGGACAACGTGGGACAACGTGGGACAACGTGGGACAACGTGGGACAACGTGGGACAACGTGGGACAACGTGGGACATCGTGGGACAACGTGGGACAACGTGGGACAACGTGGGACAACGTGGGACATCGTGGGAAACCATGGAACAACGTGGGACAACGTGGGACATCGTGGGACAACGTGGGACAACGTGGGACAACGTGGGAAACCATGGAACAACGTGGGACAACGTGGGACACCGTTGGACATCGTTGGACATCGTTGGACACCGTGGGACAACGTGGGAAAACGTCGGACAACGTGGGACACCGTTGGACATCGCTGGACACCGTTGGACATCGCTGGACACCGTTGGACAACGTGGGACAACGTGGGACAACGTGGGACAACGTGGGACACCGTTGGACATCGTTGGACATCGTTGGACACCGTGGGACAACGTGGGACAACGTGGGAAAACGTGGGACAACGTGGGACACCGTTGGACATCGCTGGACACCGTTGGACATCGCTGGACACCGTTGGACATCGTTGGACACCGTGGGACAACGTGGGACAACGTGGGACCACGTGGGACAACGTGGGACAACGTGGGACAACGTGGGACAACGTGGGACACCGTTGGACACCGTTGGACACCGTTGGACATCGTTGGACACCGTGGGACAACGTGTGACAACGTGGGACAACGTGGGAAACCATGGAACAACGTGGGACAACGTGGGACATCGTGGGACAACGTGGGACAACGTGGGACAACGTGGGAAACCATGGAACAACGTGGGACAACGTGGGACACCGTTGGACATCGTTGGACATCGTTGGACACCGTGGGACAACGTGGGAAAACGTGGGACAACGTGGGACACCGTTGGACATCGCTGGACACCGTTGGACATCGCTGGACACCGTTGGACATCGTTGGACACCGTGGGACAACGTGGGAAAACGTGGGACAACGTGGGACACCGTTGGACATCGCTGGACACCGTTGGACATCGCTGGACACCGTTGGACATCGTTGGACACCGTGGGACAACGTGGGACAACGTGGGACAACGTGAGACAACGTGGGACAACGTGGGACAACGTGGGACAACGTGGGACAACGTGGGAAAACGTGGGACAACGTGGGACACCGTTGGACATCGCTGGACACCGTTGGACATCGTTGGACACCGTGGGACAACGTGGGACAACGTGGGACAACGTGGGACAACGTGGGACAACGTGGGACAACGTGGGACAACGTGGGACAACGTGGGACATCGTGGGACAACGTGGGACAACGTGGGACAACGTGGGACAACGTGGGACAACGTGGGACACCGTTGGACACCGTTGGACACCGTTGGACACCGTTGGACATCGTTGGACACCGTGGGACAACGTGGGACAACGTGGGACAACGTGGGAAACCATGGAACAACGTGGGACAACGTGGGACATCGTGGGACAACGTGGGACAACGTGGGACAACGTGGGACACCGTTGGACACCGTTGGACACCGTTGGACACCGTTGGACATCGTTGGACACCGTGGGACAACGTGGGACAACGTGGGACAACGTGGGACACCGTTGGACACCGTTGGACACCGTTGGACACCGTTGGACATCGTTGGACACCGTGGGACAACGTGGGACAACGTGGGACAACGTGGGAAACCATGGAACAACGTGGGACAACGTGGGACATCGTGGGACAACGTGGGACAACGTGGGACAACGTGGGAAACCATGGAACAACGTGGGACAACGTGGGACACCGTTGGACATCGTTGGACATCGTTGGACACCGTGGGACAACGTGGGACAACGTGGGAAAACGTGGGACAACGTGGGACACCGTTGGACATCGCTGGACACCGTTGGACATCGCTGGACACCGTTGGACATCGTTGGACACCGTGGGACAACGTGGGACAACGTGGGACAACGTGGGACCACGTGGGACAACGTGGGACAACGTGGGACAACGTGGGACATCGTGGGACAACGTGGGACAACGTGGGACAACGTGGGACAACGTGGGACAACGTGGGACACCGTTGGACACCGTTGGGCACCGTTGGACACCGTTGGACATCGTTGGACACCGTGGGACAACGTGGGACAACGTGGGACAACGTGGGAAACCATGGAACAACGTGGGACAACGTGGGACACCGTTGGACATCGTTGGACATCGTTGGACACCGTGGGACAACGTGGGACAACGTGGGAAAACGTGGGACAACGTGGGACACCGTTGGACATCGCTGGACACCGTTGGACATCGTTGGACCCCGTGGGACAACGTGGGACAACGTGGGACAACGTGGGACAACTTGGGACATCGTGGGACAACGTGGGACAACGTGGGACAACGTGGGACAACGTGGGACACCGTTGGACAACGTGGGACACCGTTGGACATCGTTGGACACCGTGGGACAACGTGGGACAACGTGGGACCACGTGGGACAACGTGGGACAACGTGGGACAACGTGGGACAACGTGGGACAACGTGGGACAACGTGGGACATCGTGGGACAACGTGGGACAACGTGGGACAACGTGGGACAACGTGGGACAACGTGGGACAACGTGGGACACCGTTGGACACCGTTGGACATCGTTGGACACCGTTGGACATCGTTGGACACCGTGGGACAACGTGGGAAAACGTGGGACAACGTGGGACACCGTTGGACATCGCTGGACACCGTTGGACATCGCTGGACACCGTTGGACAACGTGGGACAACGTGGGACAACGTGGGACAACGTGGGACACCGTTGGACATCGTTGGACATCGTTGGACACCGTGGGACAACGTGGGACAACGTGGGAAAACGTGGGACAACGTGGGACACCGTTGGACATCGCTGGACACCGTTGGACATCGCTGGACACCGTTGGACATCGTTGGACACCGTGGGACAACGTGGGACAACGTGGGACAACGTGGGACAACGTGGGACAACGTGGGACAACGTGGGACACCGTTGGACATCGCTGGACACCGTTGGACATCGCTGGACACCGTTGGACATCGTTGGACACCGTGGGACAACGTGGGAAAACGTGGGACAACGTGGGACACCGTTGGACATCGTTGGACACCGTGGGACAACGTGGGACAACGTGGGACAACGTGGGAAACCATGGAACAACGTGGGACAACGTGGGACATCGTGGGACAACGTGGGACAACGTGGGACAACGTGGGACACCGTTGGACACCGTTGGACACCGTTGGACACCGTTGGACATCGTTGGACATCGTTGGACACCGTGGGACAACGTGGGACAACGTGGGAAAACGTGGGACAACGTGGGACACCGTTGGACATCGCTGGACACCGTTGGACATCGCTGGACACCGTTGGACATCGTTGGACACCGTGGGACAACGTGGGACAACGTGGGACCACGTGGGACAACGTGGGACAACGTGGGACAACGTGGGACATCGTGGGACAACGTGGGACAACGTGGGACAACGTGGGACAACGTGGGACAACGTGGGACACCGTTGGACACCGTTGGACACCGTTGGACACCGTTGGACATCGTTGGACACCGTGGGACAACATGGGACAACGTGGGACAACGTGGGAAACCATGGAACAACGTGGGACAACGTGGGACACCGTTGGACATCGTTGGACATCGTTGGACACCGTGGGACAACGTGGGACAACGTGGGAAAACGTGGGACAACGTGGGACACCGTTGGACATCGCTGGACACCGTTGGACATCGTTGGACCCCGTGGGACAACGTGGGACAACGTGGGACAACGTGGGACAACTTGGGACATCGTGGGACAACGTGGGACAACGTGGGACAACGTGGGACAACGTGGGACACCGTTGGACAACGTGGGACACCGTTGGACATCGTTGGACACCGTGGGACAACGTGGGACAACGTGGGACCACGTGGGACAACGTGGGACAACGTGGGACAACGTGGGACAACGTGGGACAACGTGGGACAACGTGGGACATCGTGGGACAACGTGGGACAACGTGGGACAACGTGGGACAACGTGGGACAACGTGGGACAACGTGGGACACCGTTGGACACCGTTGGACATCGTTGGACACCGTGGGACAACGTGGGACAACGTGGGACAACGTGGGAAACCATGGAACAACGTGGGACAACGTGGGACACCGTTGGACATCGTTGGACATCGTTGGACACCGTGGGACAACGTGGGACAACGTGGGAAAACGTGGGACAACGTGGGACACCGTTGGACATCGCTGGACACCGTTGGACAACGTGGGACAACGTGGGACAACGTGGGACAACGAGGGACAACGTGGGACAACGTGGGACAACGTGGGACAACGTGGGACATCGTGGGACAACGTGGGACAACGTGGGACAACGTGGGACAACGTGGGACATCGTGGGAAACCATGGAACAACGTGGGACAACGTGGGACATCGTGGGACAACGTGGAACAACGTGGGACAACGTGGGAAACCATGGAACAACGTGGGACAACGTGGGACACCGTTGGACATCGTTGGACATCGTTGGACACCGTGGGACAACGTGGGAAAACGTGGGACAACGTGGGACACCGTTGGACATCGCTGGACACCGTTGGACATCGCTGGACACCGTTGGACAACGTGGGACAACGTGGGACAACGTGGGACAACGTGGGACACCGTTGGACATCGTTGGACATCGTTGGACACCGTGGGACAACGTGGGACAACGTGGGAAAACGTGGGACAACGTGGGACACCGTTGGACATCGCTGGACACCGTTGGACATCGCTGGACACCGTTGGACATCGCTGGACACCGTTGGACATCGCTGGACACCGTTGGACATCGTTGGACACCGTGGGACAACGTGGGAAAACGTGGGACAACGTGGGACACCGTTGGACATCGCTGGACACCGTTGGACATCGCTGGACACCGTTGGACATCGTTGGACACCGTGGGACAACGTGGGACAACGTGGGACAACGTGAGACAACGTGGGACAACGTGGGACAACGTGGGACAACGTGGGACAACGTGGGAAAACGTGGGACAACGTGGGACACCGTTGGACATCGCTGGACACCGTTGGACATCGTTGGACACCGTGGGACAACGTGGGACAACGTGGGACAACGTGGGACAACGTGGGACAACGTGGGACAACGTGGGACAACGTGGGACAACGTGGGACATCGTGGGACAACGTGGGACAACGTGGGACAACGTGGGACAACGTGGGACAACGTGGGACACCGTTGGACACCGTTGGACACCGTTGGACACCGTTGGACATCGTTGGACACCGTGGGACAACGTGGGACAACGTGGGACAACGTGGGAAACCATGGAACAACGTGGGACAACGTGGGACATCGTGGGACAACGTGGGACAACGTGGGACAACGTGGGACACCGTTGGACACCGTTGGACACCGTTGGACACCGTTGGACATCGTTGGACACCGTGGGACAACGTGGGACAACGTGGGACAACGTGGGACACCGTTGGACACCGTTGGACACCGTTGGACACCGTTGGACATCGTTGGACACCGTGGGACAACGTGGGACAACGTGGGACAACGTGGGAAACCATGGAACAACGTGGGACAACGTGGGACATCGTGGGACAACGTGGGACAACGTGGGACAACGTGGGAAACCGTGGAACAACGTGGGACAACGTGGGACACCGTTGGACATCGTTGGACATCGTTGGACACCGTGGGACAACGTGGGACAACGTGGGAAAACGTGGGACAACGTGGGACACCGTTGGACATCGCTGGACACCGTTGGACATCGCTGGACACCGTTGGACATCGTTGGACACCGTGGGACAACGTGGGACAACGTGGGACAACGTGGGACCACGTGGGACAACGTGGGACAACGTGGGACAACGTGGGACATCGTGGGACAACGTGGGACAACGTGGGACAACGTGGGACAACGTGGGACAACGTGGGACACCGTTGGACACCGTTGGACACCGTTGGACACCGTTGGACATCGTTGGACACCGTGGGACAACGTGGGACAACGTGGGACAACGTGGGAAACCATGGAACAACGTGGGACAACGTGGGACACCGTTGGACATCGTTGGACATCGTTGGACACCGTGGGACAACGTGGGACAACGTGGGAAAACGTGGGACAACGTGGGACACCGTTGGACATCGCTGGACACCGTTGGACATCGTTGGACCCCGTGGGACAACGTGGGACAACGTGGGACAACGTGGGACAACTTGGGACATCGTGGGACAACGTGGGACAACGTGGGACAACGTGGGACAACGTGGGACACCGTTGGACAACGTGGGACACCGTTGGACATCGTTGGACACCGTGGGACAACGTGGGACAACGTGGGACCACGTGGGACAACGTGGGACAACGTGGGACAACGTGGGACAACGTGGGACAACGTGGGACAACGTGGGACATCGTGGGACACCGTTGGACATCGTTGGACACCGTGGGACAACGTGGGACAACGTGGGACCACGTGGGACAACGTGGGACACCGTTGGACATCGCTGGACACCGTTGGACATCGCTGGACACCGTTGGACAACGTGGGACAACGTGGGACAACGTGGGACAACGTGGGACACCGTTGGACATCGTTGGACATCGTTGGACACCGTGGGACAACGTGGGACAACGTGGGAAAACGTGGGACAACGTGGGACACCGTTGGACATCGCTGGACACCGTTGGACATCGCTGGACACCGTTGGACATCGTTGGACACCGTGGGACAACGTGGGACAACGTGGGACCACGTGGGACAACGTGGGACAACGTGGGACAACGTGGGACACCGTTGGACATCGCTGGACACCGTTGGACATCGCTGGACACCGTTGGACATCGTTGGACACCGTGGGACAACGTGGGAAAACGTGGGACAACGTGGGACACCGTTGGACATCGTTGGACACCGTGGGACAACGTGGGACAACGTGGGACAACGTGGGAAACCATGGAACAACGTGGGACAACGTGGGACATCGTGGGACAACGTGGGACAACGTGGGACAACGTGGGACACCGTTGGACACCGTTGGACATCGTTGGACACCGTTGGACATCGTTGGACATCGTTGGACACCGTGGGACAACGTGGGACAACGTGGGAAAACGTGGGACAACGTGGGACACCGTTGGACATCGCTGGACACCGTTGGACATCGCTGGACACCGTTGGACATCGTTGGACACCGTGGGACAACGTGGGACAACGTGGGACCACGTGGGACAACGTGGGACAACGTGGGACAACGTGGGACATCGTGGGACAACGTGGGACAACGTGGGACAACGTGGGACAACGTGGGACAACGTGGGACACCGTTGGACACCGTTGGACACCGTTGGACACCGTTGGACATCGTTGGACACCGTGGGACAACATGGGACAACGTGGGACAACGTGGGAAACCATGGAACAACGTGGGACAACGTGGGACACCGTTGGACATCGTTGGACATCGTTGGACACCGTGGGACAACGTGGGACAACGTGGGAAAACGTGGGACAACGTGGGACACCGTTGGACATCGCTGGACACCGTTGGACATCGTTGGACCCCGTGGGACAACGTGGGACAACGTGGGACAACGTGGGACAACTTGGGACATCGTGGGACAACGTGGGACAACGTGGGACAACGTGGGACAACGTGGGACACCGTTGGACAACGTGGGACACCGTTGGACATCGTTGGACACCGTGGGACAACGTGGGACAACGTGGGACCACGTGGGACAACGTGGGACAACGTGGGACAACGTGGGACAACGTGGGACAACGTGGGACAACGTGGGACATCGTGGGACAACGTGGGACAACGTGGGACAACGTGGGACAACGTGGGACAACGTGGGACAACGTGGGACACCGTTGGACACCGTTGGACATCGTTGGACACCGTGGGACAACGTGGGACAACGTGGGACAACGTGGGAAACCATGGAACAACGTGGGACAACGTGGGACACCGTTGGACATCGTTGGACATCGTTGGACACCGTGGGACAACGTGGGACAACGTGGGAAAACGTGGGACAACGTGGGACACCGTTGGACATCGCTGGACACCGTTGGACAACGTGGGACAACGTGGGACAACGTGGGACAACGAGGGACAACGTGGGACAACGTGGGACAACGTGGGACAACGTGGGACATCGTGGGACAACGTGGGACAACGTGGGACAACGTGGGACAACGTGGGACATCGTGGGAAACCATGGAACAACGTGGGACAACGTGGGACATCGTGGGACAACGTGGAACAACGTGGGACAACGTGGGAAACCATGGAACAACGTGGGACAACGTGGGACACCGTTGGACATCGTTGGACATCGTTGGACACCGTGGGACAACGTGGGAAAACGTGGGACAACGTGGGACACCGTTGGACATCGCTGGACACCGTTGGACATCGCTGGACACCGTTGGACAACGTGGGACAACGTGGGACAACGTGGGACAACGTGGGACACCGTTGGACATCGTTGGACATCGTTGGACACCGTGGGACAACGTGGGACAACGTGGGAAAACGTGGGACAACGTGGGACACCGTTGGACATCGCTGGACACCGTTGGACATCGCTGGACACCGTTGGACATCGTTGGACACCGTGGGACAACGTGGGACAACGTGGGACCACGTGGGACAACGTGGGACAACGTGGGACAACGTGGGACAACGTGGGACACCGTTGGACACCGTTGGACACCGTTGGACATCGTTGGACACCGTGGGACAACGTGTGACAACGTGGGACAACGTGGGAAACCATGGAACAACGTGGGACAACGTGGGACATCGTGGGACAACGTGGGACAACGTGGGACAACGTGGGAAACCATGGAACAACGTGGGACAACGTGGGACACCGTTGGACATCGTTGGACATCGTTGGACACCGTGGGACAACGTGGGAAAACGTGGGACAACGTGGGACACCGTTGGACATCGCTGGACGCCGTTGGACATCGCTGGACACCGTTGGACATCGTTGGACACCGTGGGACAACGTGGGAAAACGTGGGACAACGTGGGACACCGTTGGACATCGCTGGACACCGTTGGACATCGCTGGACACCGTTGGACATCGTTGGACACCGTGGGACAACGTGGGACAACGTGGGACAACGTGGGACAACGTGGGACAACGTGGGACAACGTGGGACAACGTGGGACAACGTGGGAAAACGTGGGACAACGTGGGACACCGTTGGACATCGCTGGACACCGTTGGACATCGTTGGACACCGTGGGACAACGTGGGACAACGTGGGACAACGTGGGACAACGTGGGAAAACGTGGGACAACGTGGGACAACGTGGGACAACGTGGGACAACGTGGGACAACGTGGGACAACGTGGGAAAACGTGGGACAACGTGGGACACCGTTGGACATCGCTGGACACCGTTGGACATCGTTGGACACCGTGGGACAACGTGGGACAACGTGGGACAACGTGGGACAACGTGGGACAACGTGGGACAACGTGGGACAACGTGGGACAACGTGGGACAACGTGGGACAACGTGGGACAACGTGGGACAACGTGGGACATCGTGGGACAACGTGGGTCAACGTGGGACAACGTGGGACAACGTGGGACATCGTTGGACACCGTTGGACACCGTGGGACAACGTGGGACAACGTGGGACAACGTGGGACAACGTGGGACAACGTGGGACAACGTGGGACAACGTGGGACAACGTGGGACAACGTGGGACAACGTGGGACAACGTGGGACAACGTGGGACATCGTTGGACACCGTTGGACACCGTGGGACAACGTGGGACAACGTGGGACAACGTGGGACAACGTGGGACAACGTGGGACAACGTGGGACAACGTGGGACAACGTGGGACAACGTGGGACAACGTGGGACAACGTGGGACAACGTGGGACAACGTGGGACAACGTGGGACAACGTGGGACACCGTTGGACAACGTGGGACACCGTTGGACATCGTTGGACACCGTGGGACAACGTGGGACAACGTGGGACCACGTGGGACAACGTGGGACAACGTCGGACAACGTGGGACAACGTGGGACATCGTGGGACAACGTGGGACAACGTGGGACAACGTGGGACAACGTGGGACAACGTGGGACATCGTTGGACATCGTTGGACACCGTGGGACAACGTGGGACAACGTGGGAAAACGTGGGACAACGTGGGACACCGTTGGACATCGCTGGACACCGTTGGACATCGTTGGACACCGTGGGACAACGTGGGACAACGTGGGACAACGTGGGACAACGTGGGACAACGTGGGACAACGTGGGACAACGTGGGACAACGTGGGACAACGTGGGACAACGTGGGACAACGTGGGACAACGTGGGACAACGTGGGACAACGTGGGACAACGTGGGAAAACGTGGGACATCGTGGGACAACGTGGGACAACGTGGGACAACGTGGGACAACGTGGGACATCGTTGGACACCGTTGGACACCGTGGGACAACGTGGGACAACGTGGGACCACGTGGGACAACGTGGGACAACGTGGGACAACGTGGGACAACGTGGGACATCGTGGGACAACGTGGGACAACGTGGGACAACGTGGGACAACGTGGGACAACGTGGGACACCGTTGGACACCGTTGGACACCGTTGGACACCGTTGGACATCGTTGGACAACGTGGGACAACGTGGGACAACGTGGGACAACGTGGGACAACGTGGGACAACGTGGGACAACGTGGGACAACGTGGGACATCGTGGGAAACCATGGAACAACGTGGGACAACGTGGGACAACGTGGGACAACGTGGGACAACGTAGGACACCGTTGGACATCGTTGGACAACGTGGGACAACGTGGGACAACGTGGGACAACGTGGGACAACGTGGGACAACGTGGGACAACGTGGGACACCGTTGGACACCGTGGGACACCGTTAGACACCGTTGGACATCGTTGGACACCGTGGGACAACGTGGGACAACGTGGGACAACGTGGGACAACGTGGGACAACGTGGGAAACCATGGAACAACGTGGGACAACGTGGGACATCGTGGGACAACGTGGGACAACGTGGGACAACGTGGGACACCGTTGGACACCGTTGGACACCGTTGGACACCGTTGGACATCGTTGGACACCGTGGGACAACGTGGGACAACGTGGGACAACGTGGGACACCGTTGGACACCGTTGGACACCGTTGGACACCGTTGGACATCGTTGGACACCGTGGGACAACGTGGGACAACGTGGGACAACGTGGGAAACCATGGAACAACGTGGGACAACGTGGGACATCGTGGGACAACGTGGGACAACGTGGGACAACGTGGGAAACCATGGAACAACGTGGGACAACGTGGGACACCGTTGGACATCGTTGGACATCGTTGGACACCGTGGGACAACGTGGGACAACGTGGGACAACGTGGGACAACGTGGGACACCGTTGGACATCGCTGGACACCGTTGGACATCGCTGGACACCGTTGGACATCGTTGGACACCGTGGGACAACGTGGGACAACGTGGGACCACGTGGGACAACGTGGGACAACGTGGGACAACGTGGGACATCGTGGGACAACGTGGGACAACGTGGGACAACGTGGGACAACGTGGGACAACGTGGGACACCGTTGGACACCGTTGGACACCGTTGGACACCGTTGGACATCGTTGGACACCGTGGGACAACGTGGGACAACGTGGGACAACGTGGGAAACCATGGAACAACGTGGGACAACGTGGGACACCGTTGGACATCGTTGGACATCGTTGGACACCGTGGGACAACGTGGGACAACGTGGGAAAACGTGGGACAACGTGGGACACCGTTGGACATCGCTGGACACCGTTGGACATCGTTGGACACCGTGGGACAACGTGGGACAACGTGGGACAACGTGGGACAACTTGGGACATCGTGGGACAACGTGGGACAACGTGGGACAACGTGGGACAACGTGGGACACCGTTGGACAACGTGGGACACCGTTGGACACCGTTGGACACCGTGGGACAACGTGGGACAACGTGGGACCACGTGGGACAACGTGGGACAACGTGGGACAACGTGGGACAACGTGGGACAACGTGGGGCAACGTGGGACATCGTGGGACAACGTGGGACAACGTGGGACAACGTGGGACAACGTGGGACAACGTGGGACAACGTGGGACAACGTGGGACATCGTGGGACAACGTGGGACAACGTGGGACAACGTGGGACAACGTGGGACAACGTGGGACAACGTGGAACAACGTGGGACACCGTTGGACATCGCTGGACACCGTTGGACAACGTGGGACAACGTGGGACAACGTGGGACAACGTGGGACAACGTGGGACAACGTGGGACAACGTGGGACAACGTGGGACAACGTGGGACAACGTGGGACATCGTGGGACAACGTGGGACAACGTGGGACAACGTGGGACAACGTGGGACATCGTGGGACAACGTGGGACATCGTGGGACAACGTGGGACAACGTGGGACAACGTGGGACACCGTTGGACACCGTTGGACACCGTTGGACACCGTTGGACATCGTTGGACACCGTGGGACAACGTGGGACAACGTGGGACAACGTGGGACACCGTTGGACATCGTTGGACATCGTTGGACACCGTGGGACAACGTGGGACAACGTGGGAAAACGTGGGACAACGTGGGACACCGTTGGACATCGCTGGACACCGTTGGACATCGCTGGACACCGTTGGACATCGTTGGACACCGTGGGACAACGTGGGACAACGTGGGACCACGTGGGACAACGTGGGACAACGTGGGACAACGTGGGACAACGTGGGACACCGTTGGACACCGTTGGACACCGTTGGACATCGTTGGACACCGTGGGACAACGTGGGACAACGTGGGACAACGTGGGAAACCATGGAACAACGTGGGACAACGTGGGACATCGTGGGACAACGTGGGACAACGTGGGACAACGTGGGAAACCATGGAACAACGTGGGACAACGTGGGACACCGTTGGACATCGTTGGACATCGTTGGACACCGTGGGACAACGTGGGAAAACGTGGGACAACGTGGGACACCGTTGGACATCGCTGGACACCGTTGGACATCGCTGGACACCGTTGGACATCGTTGGACACCGTGGGACAACGTGGGAAAACGTGGGACAACGTGGGACACCGTTGGACATCGCTGGACACCGTTGGACATCGCTGGACACCGTTGGACATCGTTGGACACCGTGGGACAACGTGGGACAACGTGGGACAACGTGGGACAACGTGGGACAACGTGGGACAACGTGGGACAACGTGGGACAACGTGGGACAACGTGGGACAACGTGGGACAACGTGGGACAACGTGGGACATCGTGGGACAACGTGGGACAACGTGGGACAACGTGGGACAACGTGGGACATCGTTGGACACCGTTGGACACCGTGGGACAACGTGGGACAACGTGGGACAACGTGGGACAACGTGGGACAACGTGGGACAACGTGGGACAACGTGGGACAACGTGGGACAACGTGGGACAACGTGGGACAACGTGGGACAACGTGGGACATCGTTGGACACCGTTGGACACCGTGGGACATCGTTGGACACCGTTGGACACCGTGGGACAACGTGGGACAACGTGGGACAACGTGGGACAACGTGGGACAACGTGGGACAACGTGGGACAACGTGGGACAACGTGGGACAACGTGGGACAACGTGGGACAACGTGGGACAACGTGGGACAACGTGGGACAACGTGGGACAACGTGGGACAACGTGGGACAACGTGGGACAACGTGGGACACCGTTGGACAACGTGGGACACCGTTGGACATCGTTGGACACCGTGGGACAACGTGGGACAACGTGGGACAACGTGGGACAACGTGGGACAACGTGGGACAACGTGGGACAACGTGGGACAACGTGGGACACCGTTGGACAACGTGGGACACCGTTGGACATCGTTGGACACCGTGGGACAACGTGGGACCACGTGGGACAACGTGGGACAACGTCGGACAACGTGGGACAACGTGGGACATCGTGGGACAACGTGGGACAACGTGGGACAACGTGGGACAACGTGGGACAACGTGGGACAACGTGGGACACCGTTGGACACCGTTGGACACCGTTGGACACCGTTGGACATCGTTGGACACCGTGGGACAACGTGGGACAACGTGGGACAACGTGGGAAACCATGGAACAACGTGGGACAACGTGGGACACCGTTGGACATCGTTGGACATCGTTGGACACCGTGGGACAACGTGGGACAACGTGGGAAAACGTGGGACAACGTGGGACACCGTTGGACATCGCTGGACACCGTTGGACATCGTTGGACACCGTGGGACAACGTGGGACAACGTGGGACAACGTGGGACAACGTGGGACAACGTGGGACAACGTGGGACAACGTGGGACAACGTGGGACAACGTGGGACAACGTGGGACAACGTGGGACAACGTGGGACAACGTGGGACAACGTGGGACAACGTGGGAAAACGTGGGACATCGTGGGACAACGTGGGACAACGTGGGACAACGTGGGACAACGTGGGACATCGTTGGACACCGTTGGACACCGTGGGACAACGTGGGACAACGTGGGACCACGTGGGACAACGTGGGACAACGTGGGACAACGTGGGACAACGTGGGACATCGTGGGACAACGTGGGACAACGTGGGACAACGTGGGACAACGTGGGACAACGTGGGACACCGTTGGACACCGTTGGACACCGTTGGACACCGTTGGACATCGTTGGACACCGTGGGACAACGTGGGACAACGTGGGACAACGTGGGACAACGTGGGACAACGTGGGACAACGTGGGACAACGTGGGACATCGTGGGAAACCATGGAACAACGTGGGACAACGTGGGACAACGTGGGACAACGTGGGACAACGTGGGACACCGTTGGACATCGTTGGACAACGTGGGACAACGTGGGACAACGTGGGACAACGTGGGACAACGTGGGACAACGTGGGACAACGTGGGACACCGTTGGACACCGTGGGACACCGTTAGACACCGTTGGACATCGTTGGACACCGTGGGACAACGTGGGACAACGTGGGACAACGTGGGACAACGTGGGACAACGTGGGAAACCATCGAACAACGTGGGACAACGTGGGACATCGTGGGACAACGTGGGACAACGTGGGACAACGTGGGACACCGTTGGACACCGTTGGACACCGTTGGACACCGTTGGACATCGTTGGACACCGTGGGACAACGTGGGACAACGTGGGACAACGTGGGACACCGTTGGACACCGTTGGACACCGTTGGACACCGTTGGACATCGTTGGACACCGTGGGACAACGTGGGACAACGTGGGACAACGTGGGAAACCATGGAACAACGTGGGACAACGTGGGACATCGTGGGACAACGTGGGACAACGTGGGACAACGTGGGACACCGTGGAACAACGTGGGACAACGTGGGACACCGTTGGACATCGTTGGACATCGTTGGACACCGTGGGACAACGTGGGACAACGTGGGAAAACGTGGGACAACGTGGGACACCGTTGGACATCGCTGGACACCGTTGGACATCGCTGGACACCGTTGGACATCGTTGGACACCGTGGGACAACGTGGGACAACGTGGGACCACGTGGGACAACGTGGGACAACGTGGGACAACGTGGGACATCGTGGGACAACGTGGGACAACGTGGGACACCGTTGGACACCGTTGGACATCGCTGGACACCGTTGGACATCGTTGGACACCGTGGGACAACGTGGGACAACGTGGGACCACGTGGGACAACGTGGGACAACGTGGGACAACGTGGGACATCGTGGGACAACGTGGGACAACGTGGGACACCGTTGGACACCGTTGGACACCGTTGGACACCGTTGGACATCGTTGGACACCGTGGGACAACGGGGGACAACGTGGGACAACGTGGGAAACCATGGAACAACGTGGGACAACGTGGGACACCGTTGGACATCGTTGGACATCGTTGGACACCGTGGGACAACGTGGGACAACGTGGGAAAACGTGGCACAACGTGGGACACCGTTGGACATCGCTGGACACCGTTGGACATCGTTGGACACCGTGGGACAACGTGGGACAACGTGGGACAACGTGGGACAACGTGGGACATCGTGGGACAACGTGGGACAACGTGGGACAACGTGGGACAACGTGGGACACCGTTGGACAACGTGGGACACCGTTGGACATCGTTGGACACCGTGGGACAACGTGGGACAACGTGGGACCACGTGGGACAACGTGGGACAACGTGGGACAACGTGGGACAACGTGGGACAACGTGGGACAACGTGGGACATCGTGGGACAACGTGGGAAAACGTGGGACAACGTGGGACAACGTGGGACAACGTGGGACAACGTGGGACAACGTGGGACATCGTGGGACAACGTGGGACAACGTGGGACAACGTGGGACAACGTGGGACAACGTGGGACAACGTGGAACAACGTGGGACACCGTTGGACATCGCTGGACACCGTTGGACAACGTGGGACAACGTGGGACAACGTGGGACAACGTGGGACAACGTGGGACAACGTGGGACAACGTGGGACAACGTGGGACATCGTGGGACAACGTGGGACAACGTGGGACAACGTGGGACAACGTGGGACATCGTGGGACAACGTGGGACATCGTGGGACAACGTGGGACAACGTGGGACAACGTGGGACACCGTTGGACACCGTTGGACACCGTTGGACACCGTTGGACATCGTTGGACACCGTGGGACAACGTGGGACAACGTGGGACAACGTGGGACACCGTTGGACATCGTTGGACATCGTTGGACACCGTGGGACAACGTGGGACAACGTGGGAAAACGTGGGACAACGTGGGACACCGTTGGACATCGCTGGACACCGTTGGACATCGCTGGACACCTTTGGACATCGTTGGACACCGTGGGACAACGTGGGACAACGTGGGACCACGTGGGACAACGTGGGACAACGTGGGACAACGTGGGACAACGTGGGACACCGTTGGACACCGTTGGACACCGTTGGACATCGTTGGACACCGTGGGACAACGTGGGACAACGTGGGAAACCATGGAACAACGTGGGACAACGTGGGACATCGTGGGACAACGTGGGACAACGTGGGACAACGTGGGAAACCATGGAACAACGTGGGACAACGTGGGACACCGTTGGACATCGTTGGACATCGTTGGACACCGTGGGACAACGTGGGAAAACGTGGGACAACGTGGGACACCGTTGGACATCGCTGGACACCGTTGGACATCGCTGGACACCGTTGGACATCGTTGGACACCGTGGGACAACGTGGGAAAACGTGGGACAACGTGGGACACCGTTGGACATCGCTGGACACCGTTGGACATCGCTGGACACCGTTGGACATCGTTGGACACCGTGGGACAACGTGGGACAACGTGGGACAACGCGGGACAACGTGGGACAACGTGGGACAACGTGGGACAACGTGGGACAACGTGGGAAAACGTGGGACAACGTGGGACACCGTTGGACATCGCTGGACACCGTTGGACATCGTTGGACACCGTGGGACAACGTGGGACAACGTGGGACAACGTGGGACAACGTGGGACAACGTGGGACAACGTGGGACAACGTGGGACAACGTGGGACAACGTGGGACAACGTGGGACAACGTGGGACAACGTGGGACAACGTGGGACAACGTGGGACACCGTTGGACAACGTGGGACACCGTTGGACATCGTTGGACACCGTGGGACAACGTGGGACAACGTGGGACCACATGGGACAACGTGGGACAACGTCGGACAACGTGGGACAACGTGGGACATCGTGGGACAACGTGGGACAACGTGGGACAACGTGGGACAACGTGGGACAACGTGGGACAACGTGGGACACCGTTGGACACCGTTGGACACCGTTGGACACCGTTGGACATCGTTGGACACCGTGGGACAACGTGGGACAACGTGGGACAACGTGGGAAACCATGGAACAACGTGGGACAACGTGGGACACCGTTGGACATCGTTGGACATCGTTGGACACCGTGGGACAACGTGGGACAACGTGGGACAACGTGGGACAACGTGGGACACCGTTGGACATCGCTGGACACCGTTGGACATCGTTGGACACCGTGGGACAACGTGGGACAACGTGGGACAACGTGGGACAACGTGGGACAACGTGGGACAACGTGGGACAACGTGGGACAACGTGGGACAACGTGGGACAACGTGGGACAACGTGGGACAACGTGGGACAACGTGGGACAACGTGGGAAAACGTGGGACATCGTGGGACAACGTGGGACAACGTGGGACAACGTGGGACAACGTGGGACATCGTTGGACACCGTTGGACACCGTGGGACAACGTGGGACAACGTGGGACCACGTGGGACAACGTGGGACAACGTGGGACAACGTGGGACAACGTAGGACATCGTGGGACAACGTGGGACAACGTGGGACAACGTGGGACAACGTGGGACAACGTGGGACACCGTTGGACACCGTTGGACACCGTTGGACACCGTTGGACATCGTTGGACACCGTGGGACAACGTGGGACAACGTGGGACAACGTGGGACAACGTGGGACAACGTGGGACAACGTGGGACAACGTGGGACATCGTGGGAAACCATGGAACAACGTGGGACAACGTGGGACAACGTGGGACAACGTGGGACAACGTGGGACACCGTTGGACATCGTTGGACAACGTGGGACAACGTGGGACAACGTGGGACAACGTGGGACAACGTGGGACAACGTGGGACACCGTTGGACAACGTGGGACACCGTTGGACATCGTTGGACATCGGTGGACATCGTGGGACACCGTTGGACACCGTTGGACATCGTTGGACACCGTTGGACACCGTGGGACCACATGGGACAACGTGGGACAACGTCGGACAACGTGGGACAACGTGGGACATCGTGGGACAACGTGGGACAACGTGGGACAACGTGGGACAACGTGGGACAACGTGGGACATCGGTGGACATCGTGGGACACCGTTGGACACCGTTGGACATCGTTGGACACCGTTGGACACCGTGGGACAACGTGGGACAACGTGGGACAACGTGGGACAACGTGGGACAACGTGGGAAACCATGGAACAACGTGGGACAACGTGGGACACCGTTGGACATCGTTGGACATCGTTGGACACCGTGGGACAACGTGGGACAACGTGGGACAACGTGGGACAACGTGGGACAACGTGGGACATCGTGGGACAACGTGGGACAACGTGGGACAACGTGGGACAACGTGGGACAACGTGGGACACCGTTGGACAACGTGGGACACCGTTGGACATCGTTGGACATCGGTGGACATCGTGGGACACCGTTGGACACCGTTGGACATCGTTGGACACCGTTGGACACCGTGGGACATCGTTGGACATCGTGGGACACCGTTGGACATCGTTGGACATCGTTGGACACCGTTGGACATCGTTGGACATCGTTGGACATCGTTGGACACCGTTGGACACCGTTGGACACCGTTGGACATCGTTGGACACCGTGGGACAACGTGGGACAACGTGGGACAACGTGGGAAACCATGGAACAACGTGGGACAACGTGGGACAACGTGGGACAACGTGGGACAACGTGGGACACCGTTGGACATCGTTGGACAACGTGGGACAACGTGGGACAACGTGGGACAACGTGGGACAACGTGGGACACCGTTGGACACCGTGGGACACCGTTAGACACCGTTGGACACCGTGGGACAACGTGGGACAACGTGGGACAACGTGGGACAACGTGGGACAACGTGGGACAACGTGGGACATCGTGGGACAACGTGGGACAACGTGGGACAACGTGGGACAACGTGGGACACCGTTGGACACCGTTGGACATCGTTGGACATCGTTGGACACCGTGGGACACCGTTGGACATCGTTGGACATCGTTGGACACCGTTGGACATCGTTGGACATCGTTGGACATCGTTGGACACCGTTGGACACCGTTGGACACCGTTGGACACCGTTGGACATCGGTGGACATCGTGGGACACCGTTGGACACCGTTGGACATCGTTGGACACCGTTGGACACCGTGGGAAAACGTGGGACAACGTGGGACAACGTGGGACATCGTGGGACAACGTGGGACAACGTGGGACAACGTGGGACACCGTTGGACACCGTTGGACACCGTTGGACACCGTTGGACATCGTTGGACACCGTGGGACAACGTGGGACAACGTGGGTCAACGTGGGACACCGTTGGACATCGTTGGACATCGTTGGACACCGTGGGACAACGTGGGACAACGTGGGAAAACGTGGGACAACGTGGGACACCGTTGGACATCGCTGGACACCGTTGGACATCGCTGGACACCGTTGGACATCGTTGGACACCGTGGGACAACGTGGGACAACGTGGGACCACGTGGGACAACGTGGGACAACGTGGGACAACGTGGGACAACGTGGGACAACGTGGGACAACGTGGGACAACGTGGGACAACGTGGAACAACGTGGGACACCGTGGGACATCGTTGGACACCGTTGGACAACGTGGGACAACGTGGGACAACGTGGGACAACGTGGGACAACGTGGGACAACGTGGGACAACGTGGGACAACGTGGGACATCGTGGGACAACGTGGGACAACGTGGGACAACGTGGGACAACGTGGGACATCGTGGGACAACGTGGGACATCGTGGGACAACGTGGGACAACGTGGGACAACGTGGGACACCGTTGGACACCGTTGGACACCGTTGGACACCGTTGGACATCGTTGGACACCGTGGGACAACGTGGGACAACGTGGGACAACGTGGGACACCGTTGGACATCGTTGGACATCGTTGGACACCGTGGGACAACGTGGGACAACGTGGGAAAACGTGGGACAACGTGGGACACCGTTGGACATCGCTGGACACCGTTGGACATCGCTGGACACCGTTGGACATCGTTGGACACCGTGGGACAACGTGGGACAACGTGGGACAACGTGGGACAACGTGGGACAACGTGGGACACCGTTGGACACCGTTGGACACCGTTGGACATCGTTGGACACCGTGGGACAACGTGGGACAACGTGGGACAACGTGGGAAACCATGGAACAACGTGGGACAACGTAGGACATCGTGGGACAACGTGGGACAACGTGGGACAACGTGGGAAATCATGGAACAACGTGGGACAACGTGGGACACCGTTGGACATCGTTGGACATCGTTGGACACCGTGGGACAACGTGGGAAAACGTGGGACAACGTGGGACACCGTTGGACATCGCTGGACACCGTTGGACATCGCTGGACACCGTTGGACATCGTTGGACACCGTGGGACAACGTGGGAAAACGTGGGACAACGTGGGACACCGTTGGACATCGCTGGACACCGTTGGACATCGCTGGACACCGTTGGACATCGTTGGACACCGTGGGACAACGTGGGACAACGTGGGACAACGTGGGACAACGTGGGACAACGTGGGACAACGTGGGACAACGTGGGAAAACGTGGGACAACGTGGGACACCGTTGGACATCGCTGGACACCGTTGGACATCGTTGGACACCGTGGGACAACGTGGGACAACGTGGGACAACGTGGGACAACGTGGGACAACGTGGGACAACGTGGGACAACGTGGGACAACGTGGGACAACGTGGGACAACGTGGGACAACGTGGGACAACGTGGGACAACGTGGGACAACGTGGGACAACGTGGGACAACGTGGGACAACGTGGGACAACGTGGGACAACGTGGGACAACGTGGGACAACGTGGGACAACGTGGGACAACGTGGGACACCGTTGGACAACGTGGGACACCGTTGGACATCGTTGGACACCGTGGGACAACGTGGGACAACGTGGGACCACATGGGACAACGTGGGACAACGTCGGACAACGTGGGACAACGTGGGACATCGTGGGACAACGTGGGACAACGTGGGACAACGTGGGACAACGTGGGACAACGTGGGACAACGTGGGACAACGTGGGACATCGTGGGACAACGTGGGACAACGTGGGACAACGTGGGACAACGTGGGACACCGTTGGACACCGTTGGACATCGTTGGACATCGTTGGACACCGTGGGACACCGTTGGACATCGTTGGACATCGTTGGACACCGTTGGACATCGTTGGACATCGTTGGACATCGTTGGACACCGTTGGACACCGTTGGACACCGTTGGACACCGTTGGACATCGGTGGACATCGTGGGACACCGTTGGACACCGTTGGACATCGTTGGACACCGTTGGACACCGTGGGAAAACGGGGGACAACGTGGGACAACGTGGGACATCGTGGGACAACGTGGGACAACGTGGGACAACGTGGGACACCGTTGGACACCGTTGGACACCGTTGGACACCGTTGGACATCGTTGGACACCGTGGGACAACGTGGGACAACGTGGGTCAACGTGGGACACCGTTGGACATCGTTGGACATCGTTGGACACCGTGGGACAACGTGGGACAACGTGGGAAAACGTGGGACAACGTGGGACACCGTTGGACATCGCTGGACACCGTTGGACATCGTTGGACACCGTGGGACAACGTGGGACAACGTGGGACAACATGGGACAACTTGGGACATCGTGGGACAACGTGGGACAACGTGGGACAACGTGGTACAACGTGGGACACCGTTGGACAACGTGGGACACCGTTGGACATCGTTGGACACCGTGGGACAACGTGGGACAACGTGGGACAACGTGGGACAACGTGGGACATCGTGGGACAACGTGGGACAACGTGGGACACCGTTGGACACCGTTGGACACCGTTGGACACCGTTGGACATCGTTGGACACCGTGGGACAACGTGGGACAACGTGGGACAACGTGGGAAACCATGGAACAACGTGGGACAACGTGGGACACCGTTGGACATCGTTGGACATCGTTGGACACCGTGGGACAACGTGGGACAACGTGGGAAAACGTGGCACAACGTGGGACACCGTTGGACATCGCTGGACACCGTTGGACATCGTTGGACACCGTGGGACAACGTGGGACAACGTGGGACAACGTGGGACAACTTGGGACATCGTGGGACAACGTGGGACAACGTGGGACAACGTGGGACAACGTGGGACACCGTTGGACAACGTGGGACACCGTTGGACATCGTTGGACACCGTGGGACAACGTGGGACAACGTGGGACCACGTGGGACAACGTGGGACAACGTGGGACAACGTGGGACAACGTGGGACAACGTGGGACAACGTGGGACATCGTGGGACAACGTGGGAAAACGTGGGACAACGTGGGACAACGTGGGACAACGTGGGACAACGTGGGACAACGTGGGACATCGTGGGACAACGTGGGACAACGTGGGACAACGTGGGACAACGTGGGACAACGTGGGACAACGTGGGACAACGTGGGAAAACGTGGGACATCGTGGGACAACGTGGGACAACGTGGGACAACGTGGGACAACGTGGGACATCGTTGGACACCGTTGGACACCGTGGGACAACGTGGGACAACGTGGGACCACGTGGGACAACGTGGGACAACGTGGGACAACGTGGGACAACGTGGGACATCGTGGGACAACGTGGGACAACGTGGGACAACGTGGGACAACGTGGGACAACGTGGGACACCGTTGGACACCGTTGGACACCGTTGGACACCGTTGGACATCGTTGGACACCGTGGGACAACGTGGGACAACGTGGGTCAACGTGGGACACCGTTGGACATCGTTGGACATCGTTGGACACCGTGGGACAACGTGGGACAACGTGGGAAAACGTGGGACAACGTGGGACACCGTTGGACATCGCTGGACACCGTTGGACATCGCTGGACACCGTTGGACATCGTTGGACACCGTGGGACAACGTGGGACAACGTGGGACCACGTGGGACAACGTGGGACAACGTGGGACAACGTGGGACAACGTGGGACAACGTGGGACAACGTGGGACAACGTGGGACAACGTGGAACAACGTGGGACACCGTTGGACATCGCTGGACACCGTTGGACAACGTGGGACAACGTGGGACAACGTGGGACAACGTGGGACAACGTGGGACAACGTGGGACAACGTGGGACAACGTGGGACATCGTGGGACAACGTGGGACAACGTGGGACAACGTGGGACAACGTGGGACAACGTGGGACAACGTGGGACATCGTGGGACAACGTGGGACATCGTGGGACAACGTGGGACAACGTGGGACAACGTGGGACAACGTGGGACACCGTTGGACACCGTTGGACACCGTTGGACATCGTTGGACACCGTGGGACAACGTGGGACAACGTGGGACAACGTGGGAAACCATGGAACAACGTGGGACAACGTAGGACATCGTGGGACAACGTGGGACAACGTGGGACAACGTGGGAAACCATGGAACAACGTGGGACAACGTGGGACACCGTTGGACATCGTTGGACATCGTTGGACACCGTGGGACAACGTGGGAAAACGTGGGACAACGTGGGACACCGTTGGACATCGCTGGACACCGTTGGACATCGCTGGACACCGTTGGACATCGTTGGACACCGTGGGACAACGTGGGAAAACGTGGGACAACGTGGGACACCGTTGGACATCGCTGGACACCGTTGGACATCGCTGGACACCGTTGGACATCGTTGGACACCGTGGGACAACGTGGGACAACGTGGGACAACGTGGGACAACGTGGGACAACGTGGGACAACGTGGGACAACGTGGGACAACGTGGGAAAACGTGGGACAACGTGGGACACCGTTGGACATCGCTGGACACCGTTGGACATCGTTGGACACCGTGGGACAACGTGGGACAACGTGGGACAACGTGGGACAACGTGGGGCAACGTGGGACAACGTGGGACAACGTGGGACAACGTGGGACAACGTGGGACAACGTGGGACAACGTGGGACAACGTGGGACAACGTGGGACAACGTGGGACAACGTGGGACAACGTGGGACAACGTGGGACAACGTGGGACAACGTGGGACAACGTGGGACAACGTGGGACAACGTGGGACAACGTGGGACAACGTGGGACACCGTTGGACAACGTGGGACACCGTTGGACATCGTTGGACACCGTGGGACAACGTGGGACAACGTGGGACCACATGGGACAACGTGGGACAACGTCGGACAACGTGGGACAACGTGGGACATCGTGGGACAACGTGGGACAACGTGGGACAACGTGGGACAACGTGGGACAACGTGGGACAACGTGGGACAACGTGGGACAACGTGGGACACCGTTGGACAACGTGGGACACCGTTGGACATCGTGGGACAACGTGGGACAACGTGGGACAACGTGGGACAACGTGGGACAACGTGGGACACCGTTGGACATCGTTGGACAACGTGGGACAACGTGGGACAACGTGGGACAACGTGGGACAACGTGGGACAACGTGGGACAACGTGGGACACCGTTGGACACCGTGGGACACCGTTAGACACCGTTGGACATCGTTGGACACCGTGGGACAACGTGGGACAACGTGGGACAACGTGGGACAACGTGGGACAACGTGGGACAACGTGGGACAACGTGGGACATCGTGGGACAACGTGGGACAACGTGGGACAACGTGGGACAACGTGGGACAACGTGGGACACCGTTGGACAACGTGGGACACCGTTGGACATCGTTGGACACCGTGGGACAACGTGGGACAACGTGGGACAACGTGGGAAACCATGGAACAACGTGGGACAACGTGGGACAACGTGGGACAACGTGGGACAACGTGGGACACCGTTGGACATCGTTGGACACCGTGGGACAACGTGGGACAACGTGGGACAACGTGGGACACCGTTGGACATCGTTGGACATCGTTGGACATCGTTGGACATCGTTGGACATCGTTGGACACCGTTGGACACCGTTGGACACCGTTGGACATCGTTGGACACCGTGGGACAACGTGGGACAACGTGGGACAACGTGGGAAACCATGGAACAACGTGGGACAACGTGGGACAACGTGGGACAACGTGGGACAAAGTGGGACACCGTTGGACATCGTTGGACAACGTGGGACAACGTGGGACAACGTGGGACAACGTGGGACAACGTGGGACACCGTTGGACACCGTGGGACACCGTTAGACACCGTTGGACACCGTTGGACACCGTTGGACATCGTTGGACACCGTGGGACAACGTGGGACAACGTGGGACAACGTGGGACAACGTGGGACAACGTGGGACAACGTGGGACAACGTGGGACATCGTGGGAAACCATGGAACAACGTGGGACAACGTGGGACAACGTGGGACAACGTGGGACAACGTGGGACAACGTGGGACAACGTGGGACATCGTGGGACAACGTGGGACAACGTGGGACAACGTGGGACAACGTGGGACACCGTTGGACACCGTTGGACATCGTTGGACATCGTTGGACACCGTGGGACACCGTTGGACATCGTTGGACATCGTTGGACACCGTTGGACATCGTTGGACATCGTTGGACATCGTTGGACACCGTTGGACACCGTTGGACACCGTTGGACACCGTTGGACATCGGTGGACATCGTGGGACACCGTTGGACACCGTTGGACATCGTTGGACACCGTTGGACACCGTGGGAAAACGTGGGACAACGTGGGACAACGTGGGACAACGTGGGACAACGTGGGACAACGTGGGACAACGTGGGACACCGTTGGACATCGTTGGACATCGTTGGACACCGTTGGACACCGTTGGACACCGTTGGACATCGTTGGACACCGTGGGACAACGTGGGACAACGTGGGACAACGTGGGAAACCATGGAACAACGTGGGACAACGTGGGACAACGTGGGACAACGTGGGACAACGTGGGACACCGTTGGACATCGTTGGACAACGTGGGACAACGTGGGACAACGTGGGACAACGTGGGACACCGTTGGACACCGTGGGACATCGTTGGACATCGTGGGACACCGTTGGACACCGTTGGACATCGTTGGACACCGTTGGACACCGTGGGACATCGTTGGACATCGTGGGACACCGTTGGACATCGTTGGACATCGTTGGACACCGTTGGACATCGTTGGACATCGTTGGACATCGTTGGACACCGTTGGACACCGTTGGACACCGTTGGACATCGTTGGACACCGTGGGACAACGTGGGACAACGTGGGACAACGTGGGAAACCATGGAACAACGTGGGACAACGTGGGACAACGTGGGACAACGTGGGACAACGTGGGACACCGTTGGACATCGTTGGACAACGTGCGACAACGTGGGACAACGTGGGACAACGTGGGACAACGTGGGACACCGTTGGACACCGTGGGACACCGTTAGACACCGTTGGACACCGTGGGACAACGTGGGACAACGTGGGACAACGTGGGACAACGTGGGACAACGTGGGACAACGTGGGACAACGTGGGACATCGTGGGACAACGTGGGACAACGTGGGACAACGTGGGACAACGTGGGACACCGTTGGACACCGTTGGACATCGTTGGACATCGTTGGACACCGTGGGACACCGTTGGACATCGTTGGACATCGTTGGACACCGTTGGACATCGTTGGACATCGTTGGACATCGTTGGACACCGTTGGACACCGTTGGACACCGTTGGACACCGTTGGACATCGGTGGACATCGTGGGACACCGTTGGACACCGTTGGACATCGTTGGACACCGTTGGACACCGTGGGAAAACGTGGGACAACGTGGGACAACGTGGGACAACGTGGGACAACGTGGGACAACGTGGGACAACGTGGGACACCGTTGGACACCGTGGGACACCGTTGGACAACGTGGGACAACGTGGGACAACGTGGGACAACGTGGGACAACGTGGGACACCGTTGGACACCGTGGGACACCGTTGGACACCGTTGGACATCGTTGGACACCGTGGGACAACGTGGGACAACGTGGGACAACGTGGGACAACGTGGGACAACGTGGGACAACGTGGGAAAACGTGGGACAACGTGGGACAACGTGGGACAACGTGGGACAACGTGGGACAACGTGGGACATCTTTGGACACCGTTGGACACCGTGGGACAACGTGGGACAACGTGGGACCACGTGGGACAACGTGGGACAACGTGGGACAACGTGGGACAACGTGGGACATCGTGGGACAACGTGGGACAACGTGGGACAACGTGGGACAACGTGGGACAACGTGGGACACCGTTGGACACCGTTGGACACCGTTGGACACCGTTGGACATCGTTGGACACCGTGGGACAACGTGGGACAACGTGGGACAACGTGGGACAACGTGGGACAACGTGGGACATCGTTGGACACCGTGGGACAACGTGGGACAACGTGGGACAACGTGGGAAACCATGGAACAACGTGGGACAACGTGGGACAACGTGGGACAACGTGGGACAACGTGGGACACCGTTGGACACCGTTGGACACCGTTGGACACCGTTGGACATCGGTGGACATCGTGGGACACCGTTGGACATCGTTGGACACCGTGGGACAACGTGGGACAACGTGGGACAACGTGGGAAACCATGGAACAACGTGGGACAACGTGGGACAACGTGGGACAACGTGGGACAACGTGGGACACCGTTGGACACCGTTGGACACCGTTGGACACCGTTGGACATCGGTGGACATCGTGGGACACCGTTGGACACCGTTGGACATCGTTGGACACCGTTGGACACCGTGGGACAACGTGGGACAACGTGGGACAACGTGGGACAACGTGGGACAACGTGGGACAACGTGGGACAACGTGGGACAACGTGGGACAACGTGGGACAACGTGGGACAACGTGGGACAACGTGGGACACCGTTGGACACCGTGGGACACCGTTAGACACCGTTGGACATCGTTGGACACCGTGGGACAACGTGGGACAACGTGGGACAACGTGGGACAACGTGGGACAACGTGGGACAACGTGGGACAACGTGGGACATCGTGGGACAACGTGGGACAACGTGGGACAACGTGGGACAACGTGGGACAACGTGGGACACCGTTGGACAACGTGGGACACCGTTGGACATCGTTGGACACCGTGGGACAACGTGGGACAACGTGGGACAACGTGGGACACCTTTGGACACCGTTGGACATCGTTGGACATCGTTGGACATCGTGGGACACCGTTGGACATCGTTGGACACCGTTGGACATCGTTGGACACCGTGGGACAACGTGGGACAACGTGGGACAACGTGGGAAACCATGGAACAACGTGGGACAACGTGGGACAACGTGGGACAACGTGGGACAACGTGGGACACCGTTGGACACCGTTGGACACCGTTGGACACCGTTGGACATCGGTGGACATCGTGGGACACCGTTGGACACCGTTGGACATCGTTGGACACCGTTGGACACCGTGGGACAACGTGGGACAACGTGGGACAACGTGGGACAACGTGGGACAACGTGGGACAACGTGGGACAACGTGGGACATCGTGGGACAACGTGGGACAACGTGGGACAACGTGGGACACCGTTGGACATCGTTGGACACCGTGGGACAACGTGGGACAACGTGGGACAACGTGGGAAACCATGGAACAACGTGGGACAACGTGGGACAACGTGGGACAACGTGGGACAACGTGGGACACCGTTGGACATCGTTGGACAACGTGGGACAACGTGGGACAACGTGGGACATCGTGGGACAACGTGGGACAACGTGGGACAACGTGGGACACCGTTGGACATCGTTGGACACCGTGGGACAACGTGGGACAACGTGGGACAACGTGGGAAACCATGGAACAACGTGGGACAACGTGGGACAACGTGGGACAACGTGGGAAACCATGGAACAACGTGGGACAACGTGGGACAACGTGGGACAACGTGGGACAACGTGGGACACCGTTGGACATCGTTGGACACCGTGGGACAACGTGGGACAACGTGGGACAACGTGGGACACCGTTGGACACCGTGGGACACCGTTGGACAACGTGGGACAACGTGGGACAACGTGGGACAACGAGGGACAACGTGGGACAACGTGGGACAACGTGGGACAACGTGGGACAACGTGGGACACCGTTGGACACCGTGGGACACCGTTGGACAACGTGGGACAACGTGGGACAACGTGGGACAACGTGGGACAACGTGGGACACCGTTGGACACCGTGGGACACCGTTGGACACCGTTGGACATCGTTGGACACCGTGGGACAACGTGGGACAACGTGGGACAACGTGGGAAACCATGGAACAACGTGGGACAACGTGGGACAACGTGGGACAACGTGGGACAACGTGGGACACCGTTGGACATCGTTGGACACCGTGGGACAACGTGGGACAACGTGGGACACCGTTGGACACCGTTGGACATCGTTGGACACCGTTGGACACCGTGGGACAACGTGGGACAACGTGGGACAACGTGGGACAACGTGGGACAACGTAGGACAACGTGGGACAACGTGGGACACCGTTGGACATCGTTGGACAACGTGGGACATCGTGGGACAACGTGGGACAACGTGGGACAACGTGGGACAACGTGGGACACCGTTGGACACCGTGGGACACCGTTGGACACCGTTGGACACCGTGGGACACCGTTGGACACCGTTGGACATCGTTGGACACCGTTGGACACCGTTGGACACCGTTGGACACCGTGGGACAACGTGGGACAACGTGGGACAACGTGGGACAACGTGGGACAACGTGGGACAACGTGGGACAACGTGGGACAACGTGGGACAACGTGGGACAACGTGGGACAACGTGGGACAACGTGGGACAACGTGGGACAACGTGGGACCACGTGGGACAACGTGGGACAACGTGGGACAACGTGGGACAACGTGGGACAACGTGGGACAACGTGGGACACCGTTGGGCATCGTTGGACACCGTGGGACAACGTGGGACACCGTTGGACAACGTGGGACATCGTTGGACATCGTTGGACATCGTTGGACACCGTTGGACACCGTTGGACACCGTTGGACACCGTTGGACACCGTGGGACAACGTGGGACAACGTGGGACAACGTGGGAAACCATGGAACAACGTGGGACAACGTGGGACAACGTGCGACACCGTTGGACATCGTTGGACAACGTGGGACAACGTGGGACAACGTGGGACAACGTGGGACAACGTGGGACAACGTGGGACAACGTGGGACACCGTTGGACACCGTGGGACACCGTTGGACACCGTTGGACATCGTTGGACACCGTGGGACAACGTGGGACAACGTGGGACAACGTGGGACAACGTGGGACAACGTGGGACAACGTGGGACATCGTGGGACAACGTGGGACAACGTGGGACAACGTGGGACAACGTGAGACAACGTGGGACACCGTTGGACAACGTGGGACACCGTTGGACATCGTTGGACACCGTGGGACAATGTGGGACAACGTGGGACAACGTGGGACACCGTTGGACACCGTTGGACATCTTTGGACATCGTTGGACATCGTGGGACACCGTTGGACATCGTTGGACACCGTTGGACATCGTTGGACACCGTGGGACAACGTGGGACAACGTGGAACAACGTGGGACAACGTGGGACAACGTGGGACAACGTGGGACAACGTGGGACAACGTGGGACATCGTGGGACAACGTGGGACAACGTGGGACAACGTGGGACAACGTGGGACACCGTTGGACATCGTTGGACACCGTGGGACACCGTTGGACACCGTTGGACATCGTTGGACACCGTGGGACAACGTGGGACAACGTGGGACAACGTGGGAAACCATGGAACAACGTGGGACAACGTGGGACAACGTGGGACAACGTGGGACAACGTGGGACACCGTTGGACACCGTGGGACACCGTTGGACAACGTGGGACAACGTGGGACAACGTGGGACAACGTGGGACAACGTGGGACAACGTGGGACAACGTGGGACAACGTGGGACAACGTGGGACACCGTTGGACACCGTGGGACACCGTTGGACAACGTGGGACAACGTGGGACAACGTGGGACAACGTGGGACAACGTGGGACACCGTTGGACACCGTTGGACACCGTTGGACACCGTTGGACATCGTTGGACACCGTGGGACAACGTGGGACAACGTGGGACAACGTGGGAAACCATGGAACAACGTGGGACAACGTGGGACAACGTGGGACAACGTGGGACAACGTGGGACACCGTTGGACATCGTTGGACACCGTGGGACAACGTGGGACAACGTGGGACACCGTTGGACATCGTTGGACACCGTGGGACACCGTTGGACACCGTTGGACATCGTTGGACATCGTTGGACACCGTGGGACAACGTGGGACAACGTGGGAAAACGTGGGACAACGTGGGACACCGTTGGACATCGCTGGACACCGTTGGACATCGTTGGACACCGTGGGACAACGTGGGACAACGTGGGACAACGTGGGACAACGTGGGACAACGTGGGACAACGTGGGACAACGTGGGACAACGTGGGACACCGTTGGACATCGTTGGACACCGTGGGACACCGTTGGACACCGTTGGACATCGTTGGACATCGTTGGACACCGTGGGACAACGTGGGACAACGTGGGAAAACGTGGGACAACGTGGGACACCGTTGGACATCGCTGGACACCGTTGGACATCGTTGGACACCGTGGGACAACGTGGGACAACGTGGGACAACGTGGGACAACGTGGGACAACGTGGGACAACGTGGGACAACGTGGGACAACGTGGGACAACGTGGGACAACGTGGGACAACGTGGGACAACGTGGGACAACGTGGGACAACGTGGGACAACGTGGGAAAACGTGGGACATCGTGGGACAACGTGGGACAACGTGGGACAACGTGGGACAACGTGGGACATCGTTGGACACCGTTGGACACCGTGGGACAACGTGGGACTACGTGGGACCACGTGGGACAACGTGGGACAACGTGGGACAACGTGGGACAACGTGGGACATCGTGGGACAACGTGGGACAACGTGGGACAACGTGGGACAACGTGGGACAACGTGGGACACCGTTGGACACCGTTGGACACCGTTGGACACCGTTGGACATCGTTGGACACCGTGGGACAACGTGGGACAACGTGGGACAACGTGGGACAACGTGGGACAACGTGGGACAACGTGGGACAACGTGGGACATCGTGGGAAACCATGGAACAACGTGGGACAACGTGGGACAACGTGGGACAACGTGGGACAACGTGGGACACCGTTGGACATCGTTGGACAACGTGGGACAACGTGGGACAACGTGGGACAACGTGGGACAACGTGGGACAACGTGGGACAACGTGGGACACCGTTGGACACCGTGGGACACCGTTAGACACCGTTGGACATCGTTGGACACCGTGGGACAACGTGGGACAACGTGGGACAACGTGGGACAACGTGGGACAACGTGGGACAACGTGGGACAACGTGGGACATCGTGGGACAACGTGGGACAACGTGGGACAACGTGGGACAACGTGGGACAACGTGGGACACCGTTGGACAACGTGGGACACCGTTGGACATCGTTGGACACCGTGGGACAACGTGGGACAACGTGGGACAACGTGGGACACCTTTGGACACCGTTGGACATCGTTGGACATCGTTGGACATCGTGGGACACCGTTGGACATCGTTGGACACCGTTGGACATCGTTGGACACCGTGGGACAACGTGGGACAACGTGGGACAACGTGGGACAACGTGGGACAACGTGGGACAACGTGGGACAACGTGGGACAACGTGGGACATCGTGGGACAACGTGGGACAACGTGGGACAACGTGGGACAACGTGGGACACCGTTGGACATCGTTGGACACCGTGGGACAACGTGGGACAACGTGGGACAACGTGGGAAACCATGGAACAACGTGGGACAACGTGGGACAACGTGGGACAACGTGGGACAACGTGGGACACCGTGGGACATCGTTGGACACCGTGGGACAACGTGGGACAACGTGGGACACCGTTGGACACCGTTGGACATCGTTGGACACCGTTGGACACCGTGGGACAACGTGGGACAACGTGGGACAACGTGGGACAACGTGGGACAACGTAGGACAACGTGGGACAACGTGGGACACCGTTGGACATCGTTGGACAACGTGGGACATCGTGGGACAACGTGGGACAACGTGGGACAACGTGGGACAACGTGGGACACCGTTGGACACCGTGGGACACCGTTGGACACCGTTGGACACCGTGGGACACCGTTGGACACCGTTGGACATCGTTGGACACCGTTGGACACCGTTGGACACCGTTGGACACCGTGGGACAACGTGGGACAACGTGGGACAACGTGGGACAACGTGGGACAACGTGGGACAACGTGGGACAACGTGGGACAACGTGGGACAACGTGGGACAACGTGGGACAACGTGGGACAACGTGGGACAACGTGGGACCACGTGGGACAACGTGGGACAACGTGGGACAACGTGGGACAACGTGGGACAACGTGGGACAACGTGGGACACCGTTGGGCATCGTTGGACACCGTGGGACAACGTGGGACACCGTTGGACAACGTGGGACATCGTTGGACATCGTTGGACCTCGTTGGACACCGTTGGACACCGTTGGACACCGTTGGACACCGTTGGACACCGTGGGACAACGTGGGACAACGTGGGACAACGTGGGAAACCATGGAACAACGTGGGACAACGTGGGACAACGTGGGACACCGTTGGACATCGTTGGACAACGTGGGACAACGTGGGACAACGTGGGACAACGTGGGACAACGTGGGACAACGTGGGACAACGTGGGACACCGTTGGACACCGTGGGACACCGTTGGACACCGTTGGACATCGTTGGACACCGTGGGACAACGTGGGACAACGTGGGACAACGTGGGACAACGTGGGACAACGTGGGACAACGTGGGACATCGTGGGACAACGTGGGACAACGTGGGACAACGTGGGACAACGTGAGACAACGTGGGACACCGTTGGACAACGTGGGACACCGTTGGACATCGTTGGACACCGTGGGACAATGTGGGACAACGTGGGACAACGTGGGACACCGTTGGACACCGTTGGACATCGTTGGACATCGTTGGACATCGTGGGACACCGTTGGACATCGTTGGACACCGTTGGACATCGTTGGACACCGTGGGACAACGTGGGACAACGTGGAACAACGTGGGACAACGTGGGACAACGTGGGACAACGTGGGACAACGTGGGACAACGTGGGACATCGTGGGACAACGTGGGACAACGTGGGACAACGTGGGACAACGTGGGACACCGTTGGACATCGTTGGACACCGTGGGACACCGTTGGACACCGTTGGACATCGTTGGACACCGTGGGACAACGTGGGACAACGTGGGACAACGTGGGAAACCATGGAACAACGTGGGACAACGTGGGACAACGTGGGACAACGTGGGACAACGTGGGACACCGTTGGACACCGTGGGACACCGTTGGACAACGTGGGACAACGTGGGACAACGTGGGACAACGTGGGACAACGTGGGACAACGTGGGACAACGTGGGACAACGTGGGACAACGTGGGACACCGTTGGACACCGTGGGACACCGTTGGACAACGTGGGACAACGTGGGACAACGTGGGACAACGTGGGACAACGTGGGACACCGTTGGACACCGTGGGACACCGTTGGACACCGTTGGACATCGTTGGACACCGTGGGACAACGTGGGACAACGTGGGACAACGTGGGAAACCATGGAACAACGTGGGACAACGTGGGACAACGTGGGACACCGTTGGACATCGTTGGACACCGTGGGACAACGTGGGACAACGTGGGACACCGTTGGACACCGTTGGACATCGTTGGACACCGTTGGACACCGTGGGACAACGTGGGACAACGTGGGACAACGTGGGACAACGTGGGACAACGTAGGACAACGTGGGACAACGTGGGACACCGTTGGACACCGTGGGACACCGTTGGACACCGTTGGACATCGTTGGACACCGTGGGACAACGTGGGACAACGTGGGACAACGTGGGAAACCATGGGACAACGTGGGACAACGTGGGACAACGTGGGACAACGTGGGACAACGTGGGACACCGTTGGACATCGTTGGACACCGTGGGACAACGTGGGACAACGTGGGACACCGTTGGACACCGTGGGACAACGTGGGTCAACGTGGGACAACGTGGGACAACGTGGGACAACGTGGGACAACGTGGGACAACGTGGGACACCGTTGGACACCGTGGGACACCGTTGGACAACGTGGGACAACGTGGGACAACGTGGGACAACGTGGGACAACGTGGGACAACGTGGGACAACGTGGGACAACGTGGGACAACGTGGGACACCGTTGGACATCGTTGGACACCGTGGGACAACGTGGGACAACGTGGGACAACGTGGGACACCGTTGGACACCGTGGGACACCGTTGGACAACGTGGGACAACGTGGGACAACGTGGGACAACGTGGGACAACGTGGGACAACGTGGGACAACGTGGGACAACGTGGGACAACGTGGGACAACGTGGGACACCGTTGGACACCGTGGGACACCGTTGGACAACGTGGGACAACGTGGGACAACGTGGGACAACGTGGGACAACGTGGGACACCGTTGGACACCGTGGGACACCGTTGGACACCGTTGGACATCGTTGGACACCGTGGGACAACGTGGGACAACGTGGGACAACGTGGGAAACCATGGAACAACGTGGGACAACGTGGGACAACGTGGGACAACGTGGGTCAACGTGGGACACCGTTGGACATCGTTGGACACCGTGGGACAACGTGGGACAACGTGGGACAACGTGGGACATCGTTGGACACCGTTGGACACCGTTGGACACCGTTGGACACCGTTGGACATCGGTGGACATCGTGGGACACCGTTGGACACCGTTGGACACCGTGGGACAACGTGGGACAACGTGGGACAACGTGGGACAACGTAGGACAACGTGGGACAACGTGGGACAACGTGGGACAACGTGGGAAACCATGGAACAACGTGGGACAACGTGGGACAACGTGGGACACCGTTGGACATCGTTGGACAACGTGGGACAACGTGGGACAACGTGGGACAACGTGGGACAACGTGGGACAACGTGGGACAACGTGGGACACCGTTGGACACCGTGGGACACCGTTGGACACCGTTGGACATCGTTGGACACCGTGGGACAACGTGGGACAACGTGGGACAACGTGGGACAACGTGGGACAACGTGGGACAACGTGGGACAACGTGGGACATCGTGGGACAACGTGGGACAACGTGGGACAACGTGGGACAACGTGAGACAACGTGGGACACCGTTGGACAACGTGGGACACCGTTGGACATCGTTGGACACCGTGGGACAATGTGGGACAACGTGGGACAACGTGGGACACCGTTGGACACCGTTGGACATCGTTGGACATCGTTGGACATCGTGGGACACCGTTGGACATCGTTGGACACCGTTGGACATCGTTGGACACCGTGGGACAACGTGGGACAACGTGGGACAACGTGGGACAACGTGGGACAACGTGGGACAACGTGGGACAACGTGGGACATCGTGGGACAACGTGGGACAACGTGGGACAACGTGGGACAACGTGGGACACCGTTGGACATCGTTGGACACCGTGGGACAACGTGGGACAACGTGGGACAACGTGGGAAACCATGGAACAACGTGGGACAACGTGGGACAACGTGGGACAACGTGGGACAACGTGGGACACCGTTGGACATCGTTGGACACCGTGGGACAACGTGGGACAACGTGGGACAACGTGGGACACCGTTGGACACCGTGGGACACCGTTGGACAACGTGGGACAACGTGGGACAACGTGGGACAACGTGGGACAACGTGGGACAACGTGGGACAACGTGGGACAACGTGGGACAACGTGGGACACCGTTGGACACCGTGGGACACCGTGGGACAACGTGGGACAACGTGGGACAACGTGGGACAACGTGGGACAACGTGGGACACCGTTGGACACCGTGGGACACCGTTGGACACCGTTGGACATCGTTGGACACCGTGGGACAACGTGGGACAACGTGGGACAACGTGGGAAACCATGGAACAACGTGGGACAACGTGGGACAACGTGGGACAACGTGGGACAACGTGGGACACCGTTGGACATCGTTGGACACCGTGGGACAACGTGGGACAACGTGGGACACCGTTGGACACCGTTGGACATCGTTGGACACCGTTGGACACCGTGGGACAACGTGGGACAACGTGGGACAACGTGGGACAACGTGGGACAACGTAGGACAACGTGGGACAACGTGGGACACCGTTGGACACCGTGGGACACCGTTGGACACCGTTGGACATCGTTGGACACCGTGGGACAACGTGGGACAACGTGGGACAACGTGGGAAACCATGGAACAACGTGGGACAACGTGGGACAACGTGGGACAACGTGGGACAACGTGGGACACCGTTGGACATCGTTGGACACCGTGGGACAACGTGGGACAACGTGGGACACCGTTGGACACCGTGGGACAACGTGGGACAACGTGGGACAACGTGGGACAACGTGGGACAACGTGGGACAACGTGGGACAACGTGGGACACCGTTGGACACCGTGGGACACCGTTGGACAACGTGGGACAACGTGGGACAACGTGGGACAACGTGGGACAACGTGGGACACCGTTGGACACCGTGGGACACCGTTGGACACCGTTGGACATCGTTGGACATCGTTGGACATCGTGGGACACCGTTGGACATCGTTGGACATCGTTGGACACCGTTGGACATCGTTGGACATCGTTGGACATCGTTGGACACCGTTGGACACCGTTGGACACCGTTGGACACCGTTGGACATCGGTGGACATCGTGGGACACCGTTGGACACCGTTGGACATCGTTGGACACCGTTGGACACCGTGGGACAACGTGGGTCAACGTGGGACAACGTGGGACAACGTGGGACAACGTGGGACAACGTGGGACAACGTGGGACACCGTTGGACACCGTGGGACACCGTTGGACAACGTGGGACAACGTGGGACAACGTGGGACAACGTGGGACAACGTGAGACACCGTTGGATACCGTGGGACACCGTTGGACACCGTTGGACATCGTTGGACACCGTGGGACAACGTGGGACAACGTGGGACAACGTGGGAAACCATGGAACAACGTGGGACAACGTGGGACAACGTGGGACAACGTGGGACAACGTGGGACACCGTTGGACATCGTTGGACACCGTGGGACAACGTGGGACAACGTGGGACAACGTGGGACACCGTTGGACACCGTGGGACACCGTTGGACACCGTTGGACATCGTTGGACACCGTGGGACAACGTGGGACAACGTGGGACAACGTGGGAAACCATGGAACAACGTGGGACAACGTGGGACAACGTGGGACAACGTGGGACAACGTGGGACACCGTTGGACATCGTTGGACACCGTGGGACAACGTGGGACAACGTGGGACAACGTGGGACATCGTTGGACACCGTTGGACACCGTTGGACACCGTGGGACACCGTTGGACATCGGTGGACATCGTGGGACACCGTTGGACACCGTTGGACACCGTGGGACAACGTGGGACAACGTGGGACAACGTGGGACAACGTAGGACAACGTGGGACAACGTGGGACACCGTTGGACATCGTTCGACAACGTGGGACAACGTGGGACAACGTGGGACAACGTGGGACAACGTGGGACAACGTGGGACAACGTGGGACAACGTGGGACAACGTGGGACATCGTGGGACAACGTGGGACAACGTGGGACACCGTTGGACATCGTTGGACATCGTTGGACATCGTGGGACACCGTTGGACATCGTTGGACATCGTTGGACACCGTTGGACACCGTTGGACACCGTTGGACACCGTTGGACATCGGTGGACATCGTGGGACACCGTTGGACACCGTTGGACATCGTTGGACACCGTTGGACACCGTGGGACAACGTGGGACAACGTGGGACAACGTGGGACAACGTGGGACAACGTGGGACAACGTGGGACATCGTGGGAAAACGTGGGACAACGTGGGACAACGTGGGACAACGTGGGACACCGTTGGACAACGTGGGACACCGTTGGACATCGTTGGACACAGTGGGACAACGTGGGACAACGTGGGACAACGTGGGACACCGTTGGACACCGTTGGACATCGTTGGACATCGTTGGACATCGTGGGACACCGTTGGACATCGTTGGACATCGTTGGACACCGTTGGACATCGTTGGACACCGTTGGACATCGTTGGACATCGTTGGACATCGTGGGACACCGTTGGACATCGTTGGACATCGTTGGACACCGTTGGACATCGTTGGACATCGTTGGACATCGTTGGACACCGTTGGACACCGTTGGACACCGTTGGACATCGTTGGACACCGTGGGACAACGTGGGACAACGTGGGACAACGTGGGAAACCATGGAACAACGTGGGACAACGTGGGACAACGTGGGACAACGTGGGACAACGTGGGACACCGTTGGACATCGTTGGACAACGTGGGACAACGTGCGACAACGTGGGACAACGTGGGACAACGTGGGACAACGTGGGACAACGTGGGACACCGTTGGACACCGTGGGACACCGTTAGACACCGTTGGACATCGTTGGACACCGTGGGACAACGTGGGACAACGTGGGACAACGTGGGACAACGTGGGACAACGTGGGACAACGTGGGACAACGTGGGACATCGTGGGACAACGTGGGACAACGTGGGACAACGTGGGACAACGTGGGACACTGTTGGACAACGTGGGACACCGTTGGACATCGTTGGACACCGTGGGACAACGTGGGACAACGTGGGACAACGTGGGACACCGTTGGACACCGTTGGACATCGTTGGACATCGTTGGACATCGTGGGACACCGTTGGACATCGTTGGACACCGTTGGACATCGTTGGACACCGTGGGACAACGTGGGACAACGTGGGACAACGTGGGACAACGTGGGACAACGTGGGACAACGTGGGACAACGTGGGACAACGTGGGACATCGTGGGACAACGTGGGACAACGTGGGACAACGTGGGACAACGTGGGACAACGTGGGACACCGTTGGACACCGTGGGACACCGTTGGACAACGTGGGACAACGTGGGACATCGTGGGACAACGTGGGACAACGTGGGACAACGTGGGACAACGTGGGACACCGTTGGACACCGTTGGACATCGTTGGACATCGTTGGACATCGTGGGAAACCGTTGGACACCGTTGGACATCGTTGGACATCGTTGGACATCGTGGGACACCGTTGGACATCGTTGGACATCGTTGGACACCGTTGGACATCGTTGGACATCGTTGGACATCGTTGGACACCGTTGGACACCGTTGGACACCGTTGGACATCGTTGGACACCGTTGGACATCGTTGGACATCGTTGGACATCGTGGGACAACGTGGGACACCGTTGGACAACGTGGGACACCGTTGGACATCGTTGGACACCGTGGGACAACGTGGGACAACGTGGGACAACGTGGGACACCGTTGGACACCGTTGGACATCGTTGGACATCGTTGGACATCGTGGGACACCGTTGGACATCGTTGGACACCGTTGGACATCGTTGGACAACGTGGGACACCGTTGGACATCGTTGGACACCGTGGGACAACGTGGGACAACGTGGGACAACGTGGGAAACCATGGAACAACGTGGGACAACGTGGGACAACGTGGGACAACGTGGGACAACGTGGGACACCGTTGGACATCGTTGGACACCGTGGGACAACGTGGGACAACGTGGGACAACGTGGGACACCGTTGGACACCGTGGGACACCGTTGGACAACGTGGGACAACGTGGGACAACGTGGGACAACGTGGGACAACGTGGGACAACGTGGGACAACGTGGGACAACGTGGGACAACGTGGGACAACGTGGGACAACGTGGGACACCGTTGGACACCGTGGGACACCGTTGGACAACGTGGGACAACGTGGGACATCGTGGGACACCGTTGGACATCGTTGGACATCGTTGGACACCGTTGGACATCGTTGGACATCGTTGGACATCGTTGGACACCGTTGGACACCGTTGGACACCGTTGGACACCGTTGGACATCGGTGGACATCGTGGGACACCGTTGGACACCGTTGGACATCGTTGGACACCGTTGGACACCGTGGGACAACGTGGGACAACGTGGGACAACGTGGGAAACGTGGGACAACGTGGGACAACGTGGGACAACGTGGGACACCGTTGGACACCGTGGGACACCGTTGGACAACGTGGGACAACGTGGGACAACGTGGGACAACGTGGGACAACGTGGGACACCGTTGGATACCGTGGGACACCGTTGGACACCGTTGGACATCGTTGGACACCGTGGGACAACGTGGGACAACGTGGGACAACGTGGGAAACCATGGAACAACGTGGGACAACGTGGGACAACGTGGGACAACGTGGGACAACGTGGGACACCGTTGGACATCGTTGGACACCGTGGGACAACGTGGGACAACGTGGGACAACGTGGGACACCGTTGGACACCGTGGGACACCGTTGGACACCGTTGGACATCGTTGGACACCGTGGGACAACGTGGGACAACGTGGGACAACGTGGGAAACCATGGAACAACGTGGGACAACGTGGGACAACGTGGGACAACGTGGGACAACGTGGGACACCGTTGGACATCGTTGGACACCGTGGGACAACGTGGGACAACGTGGGACAACGTGGGACATCGTTGGACACCGTGGGACACCGTTGGACACCGTTGGACACCGTTGGACATCGGTGGACATCGTGGGACACCGTTGGACACCGTTGGACACCGTGGGACAACGTGGGACAACGTGGGACAACGTGGGACAACGTAGGACAACGTGGGACAACGTGGGACACCGTTGGACATCGTTGGACAACGTGGGACAACGTGGGACAACGTGGGACAACGTGGGACAACGTGGGACAACGTGGGACAACGTGGGACAACGTGGGACAACGTGGGACAACGTGGGACATCGTGGGACAACGTGGGACAACGTGGGACACCGTTGGACATCGTTGGACATCGTTGGACATCGTGGGACACCGTTGGACATCGTTGGACATCGTTGGACACCGTTGGACACCGTTGGACACCGTTGGACACCGTTGGACATCGGTGGACATCGTGGGACACCGTTGGACACCGTTGGACATCGTTGGACACCGTTGGACACCGTGGGACAACGTGGGACAACGTGGGACAACGTGGGACAACGTGGGACAACGTGGGACAACGTGGGACAACGTGGGACATCGTGGGACAACGTGGGACAACGTGGGACAACGTGGGACAACGTGGGACACCGTTGGACAACGTGGGACACCGTTGGACATCGTTGGACACAGTGGGACAACGTGGGACAACGTGGGACAACGTGGGACACCGTTGGACACCGTTGGACATCGTTGGACATCGTTGGACATCGTGGGACACCGTTGGACATCGTTGGACATCGTTGGACACCGTTGGACATCGTTGGACACCGTTGGACATCGTTGGACATCGTTGGACATCGTGGGACACCGTTGGACATCGTTGGACATCGTTGGACACCGTTGGACATCGTTGGACATCGTTGGACATCGTTGGACACCGTTGGACACCGTTGGACACCGTTGGACATCGTTGGACACCGTGGGACAACGTGGGACAACGTGGGACAACGTGGGAAACCATGGAACAACGTGGGACAACGTGGGACAACGTGGGACAACGTGGGACAACGTGGGACACCGTTGGACATCGTTGGACAACGTGGGACAACGTGGGACAACGTGGGACAACGTGGGACAACGTGGGACAACGTGGGACAACGTGGGACACCGTTGGACACCGTGGGACACCGTTGGACACCGTTGGACATCGTTGGACACCGTGGGACAACGTGGGACAACGTGGGACAACGTGGGACAACGTGGGACAACGTGGGACAACGTGGGACAACGTGGGACATCGTGGGACAACGTGGGACAACGTGGGACAACGTGGGACAACGTGGGAAACCATGGAACAACGTGGGACAACGTGGGACAACGTGGGACAACGTGGGACAACGTGGGACACCGTTGGACATCGTTGGACACCGTGGGACAACGTGGGACAACGTGGGACAACGTGGGACAACGTGGGACAACGTGGGACACCGTTGGACACCGTGGGACACCGTTGGACACCGTTGGACATCGTTGGACACCGTGGGACAACGTGGGACAACGTGGGACAACGTGGGACAACGTGGGACAACGTGGGACAACGTGGGACATCGTGGGACAACGTGGGACAACGTGGGACACCGTTGGACATCGTTGGACATCGTTGGACATCGTGGGACACCGTTGGACATCGTTGGACATCGTTGGACACCGTTGGACACCGTTGGACACCGTTGGACACCGTTGGACATCGGTGGACATCGTGGGACACCGTTGGACACCGTTGGACACCGTTGGACACCGTTGGACACCGTGGGACAACGTGGGACAACGTGGGACAACGTGGGACAACGTGGGACAACGTGGGACAACGTGGGACAACGTGGGACATCGTGGGACAACGTGGGACAACGTGGGACAACGTGGGACAACGTGGGACACCGTTGGACAACGTGGGACACCGTTGGACATCGTTGGACACAGTGGGACAACGTGGGACAACGTGGGACAACGTGGGACACCGTTGGACACCGTTGGACATCGTTGGACATCGTTGGACATCGTGGGACACCGTTGGACATCGTTGGACATCGTTGGACACCGTTGGACATCGTTGGACACCGTTGGACATCGTTGGACATCGTTGGACATCGTGGGACACCGTTGGACATCGTTGGACATCGTTGGACACCGTTGGACATCGTTGGACATCGTTGGACATCGTTGGACACCGTTGGACACCGTTGGACACCGTTGGACATCGTTGGACACCGTGGGACAACGTGGGACAACGTGGGACAACGTGGGAAACCATGGAACAACGTGGGACAACGTGGGACAACGTGGGACAACGTGGGACAACGTGGGACACCGTTGGACATCGTTGGACAACGTGGGACAACGTGGGACAACGTGGGACAACGTGGGACAACGTGGGACAACGTGGGACAACGTGGGACACCGTTGGACACCGTGGGACACCGTTAGACACCGTTGGACATCGTTGGACACCGTGGGACAACGTGGGACAACGTGGGACAACGTGGGACAACGTGGGACAACGTGGGACAACGTGGGACAACGTGGGACATCGTGGGACAACGTGGGACAACGTGGGACAACGTGGGACAACGTGGGAAACCATGGAACAACGTGGGACAACGTGGGACAACGTGGGACAACGTGGGACAACGTGGGACACCGTTGGACATCGTTGGACACCGTGGGACAACGTGGGACAACGTGGGACAACGTGGGACAACGTGGGACAACGTGGGACACCGTTGGACACCGTGGGACACCGTTGGACACCGTTGGAAATCGTTGGACACCGTGGGACAACGTGGGACAACGTGGGACAACGTGGGAAACCATGGAACAACGTGGGACAACGTGGGACAACGTGGGACAACGTGGGACAACGTGGGACACCGTTGGACATCGTTGGACACCGTGGGACAACGTGGGACAACGTGGGACAACGTGGGACATCGTTGGACACCGTTGGACACCGTTGGACACCGTTGGACACCGTTGGACATCGGTGGACATCGTGGGACACCGTTGGACACCGTTGGACACCGTGGGACAACGTGGGACAACGTGGGACAACGTGGGACAACGTAGGACAACGTGGGACAACGTGGGACAACGTGGGACAACGTGGGAAACCATGGAACAACGTGGGACAACGTGGGACAACGTGGGACACCGTTGGACATCGTTGGACAACGTGGGACAACGTGGGACAACGTGGGACAACGTGGGACAACGTGGGACAACGTGGGACAACGTGGGACACCGTTGGACACCGTGGGACACCGTTGGACACCGTTGGACATCGTTGGACACCGTGGGACAACGTGGGACAACGTGGGACAACGTGGGACAACGTGGGACAACGTGGGACAACGTGGGACAACGTGGGACATCGTGGGACAACGTGGGACAACGTGGGACAACGTGGGACAACGTGAGACAACGTGGGACACCGTTGGACAACGTGGGACACCGTTGGACATCGTTGGACACCGTGGGACAATGTGGGACAACGTGGGACAACGTGGGACACCGTTGGACACCGTTGGACATCGTTGGACATCGTTGGACATCGTGGGACACCGTTGGACATCGTTGGACACCGTTGGACATCGTTGGACACCGTGGGACAACGTGGGACAACGTGGGACAACGTGGGACAACGTGGGACAACGTGGGACAACGTGGGACAACGTGGGACAACGTGGGACAACGTGGGACAACGTGGGACAACGTGGGACAACGTGGGACAACGTGGGACACCGTTGGACATCGTTGGACACCGTGGGACAACGTGGGACAACGTGGGACAACGTGGGAAACCATGGAACAACGTGGGACAACGTGGGACAACGTGGGACAACGTGGGACAACGTGGGACACCGTTGGACATCGTTGGACACCGTGGGACAACGTGGGACAACGTGGGACAACGTGGGACACCGTTGGACACCGTGGGACACCGTTGGACAACGTGGGACAACGTGGGACAACGTGGGACAACGTGGGACAACGTGGGACAACGTGGGACAACGTGGGACAACGTGGGACAACGTGGGACACCGTTGGACACCGTGGGACACCGTTGGACAACGTGGGACAACGTGGGACAACGTGGGACAACGTGGGACAACGTGGGACACCGTTGGACACCGTGGGACACCGTTGGACACCGTTGGACATCGTTGGACACCGTGGGACAACGTGGGACAACGTGGGACAACGTGGGAAACCATGGAACAACGTGGGACAACGTGGGACAACGTGGGACAACGTGGGACAACGTGGGACACCGTTGGACATCGTTGGACACCGTGGGACAACGTGGGACAACGTGGGACACCGTTGGACACCGTTGGACATCGTTGGACACCGTTGGACACCGTGGGACAACGTGGGACAACGTGGGACAACGTGGGACAACGTGGGACAACGTAGGACAACGTGGGACAACGTGGGACACCGTTGGACACCGTGGGACACCGTTGGACACCGTTGGACATCGTTGGTCACCGTGGGACAACGTGGGACAACGTGGGACAACGTGGGAAACCATGGAACAACGTGGGACAACGTGGGACAACGTGGGACAACGTGGGACAACGTGGGACACCGTTGGACATCGTTGGACACCGTGGGACAACGTGGGACAACGTGGGACACCGTTGGACACCGTGGGACAACGTGGGACAACGTGGGACAACGTGGGACAACGTGGGACAACGTGGGACAACGTGGGACAACGTGGGACACCGTTGGACACCGTGGGACACCGTTGGACAACGTGGGACAACGTGGGACAACGTGGGACAACGTGGGACAACGTGGGACACCGTTGGACACCGTGGGACACCGTTGGACACCGTTGGACATCGTTGGACATCGTTGGACATCGTGGGACACCGTTGGACATCGTTGGACATCGTTGGACACCGTTGGACATCGTTGGACATCGTTGGACATCGTTGGACACCGTTGGACACCGTTGGACACCGTTGGACACCGTTGGACATCGGTGGACATCGTGGGACACCGTTGGACACCGTTGGACATCGTTGGACACCGTTGGACACCGTGGGACAACGTGGGTCAACGTGGGACAACGTGGGACAACGTGGGACAACGTGGGACAACGTGGGACAACGTGGGACACCGTTGGACACCGTGGGACACCGTTGGACAACGTGGGACAACGTGGGACAACGTGGGACAACGTGGGACAACGTGGGACACCGTTGGATACCGTGGGACACCGTTGGACACCGTTGGACATCGTTGGACACCGTGGGACAACGTGGGACAACGTGGGACAACGTGGGAAACCATGGAACAACGTGGGACAACGTGGGACAACGTGGGACAACGTGGGACAACGTGGGACACCGTTGGACATCGTTGGACACCGTGGGACAACGTGGGACAACGTGGGACAACGTGGGACACCGTTGGACACCGTGGGACACCGTTGGACACCGTTGGACATCGTTGGACACCGTGGGACAACGTGGGACAACGTGGGACAACGTGGGAAACCATGGAACAACGTGGGACAACGTGGGACAACGTGGGACAACGTGGGACAACGTGGGACACCGTTGGACATCGTTGGACACCGTGGGACAACGTGGGACAACGTGGGACAACGTGGGACATCGTTGGACACCGTTGGACACCGTTGGACACCGTTGGACACCGTTGGACATCGGTGGACATCGTGGGACACCGTTGGACACCGTTGGACACCGTGGGACAACGTGGGACAACGTGGGACAACGTGGGACAACGTAGGACAACGTGGGACAACGTGGGACACCGTTGGACATCGTTGGACAACGTGGGACAACGTGGGACAACGTGGGACAACGTGGGACAACGTGGGACAACGTGGGACAACGTGGGACAACGTGGGACAACGTGGGACATCGTGGGACAACGTGGGACAACGTGGGACACCGTTGGACATCGTTGGACATCGTTGGACATCGTGGGACACCGTTGGACATCGTTGGACATCGTTGGACACCGTTGGACACCGTTGGACACCGTTGGACACCGTTGGACATCGGTGGACATCGTGGGACACCGTTGGACACCGTTGGACATCGTTGGACACCGTTGGACACCGTGGGACAACGTGGGACAACGTGGGACAACGTGGGACAACGTGGGACAACGTGGGACAACGTGGGACAACGTGGGACATCGTGGGAAAACGTGGGACAACGTGGGACAACGTGGGACAACGTGGGACACCGTTGGACAACGTGGGACACCGTTGGACATCGTTGGACACCGTGGGACAACGTGGGACAACGTGGGACAACGTGGGACACCGTTGGACACCGTTGGACATCGTTGGACATCGTTGGACATCGTGGGACACCGTTGGACATCGTTGGACATCGTTGGACACCGTTGGACATCGTTGGACACCGTTGGACATCGTTGGACATCGTTGGACATCGTGGGACACCGTTGGACATCGTTGGACATCGTTGGACACCGTTGGACATCGTTGGACATCGTTGGACATCGTTGGATACCGTTGGACACCGTTGGACACCGTTGGACATCGTTGGACACCGTGGGACAACGTGGGACAACGTGGGACAACGTGGGAAACCATGGAACAACGTGGGACAACGTGGGACAACGTGGGACAACGTGGGACAACGTGGGACACCGTTGGACATCGTTGGACAACGTGGGACAACGTGGGACAACGTGGGACAACGTGGGACAACGTGGGACAACGTGGGACAACGTGGGACACCGTTGGACACCGTGGGACACCGTTAGACACCGTTGGACATCGTTGGACACCGTGGGACAACGTGGGACAACGTGGGACAACGTGGGACAACGTGGGACAACGTGGGACAACGTGGGACAACGTGGGACATCGTGGGACAACGTGGGACAACGTGGGACAACGTGGGACAACGTGGGACACCGTTGGACAACGTGGGACACCGTTGGACATCGTTGGACACCGTGGGACAACGTGGGACAACGTGGGACAACGTGGGACACCGTTGGACACCGTTGGACATCGTTGGACATCGTTGGACATCGTGGGACACCGTTGGACATCGTTGGACACCGTTGGACATCGTTGGACACCGTGGGACAACGTGGGACAACGTGGGACAACGTGGGACAACGTGGGACAACGTGGGACAACGTGGGACAACGTGGGACAACGTGGGACATCGTGGGACAACGTGGGACAACGTGGGACAACGTGGGACAACGTGGGACAACGTGGGACACCGTTGGACACCGTGGGACACCGTTGGACAACGTGGGACAACGTGGGACATCGTGGGACAACGTGGGACAACGTGGGACAACGTGGGACAACGTGGGACACCGTTGGACACCGTTGGACATCGTTGGACATCGTTGGACATCGTGGGAAACCGTTGGACATCGTTGGACATCGTTGGACACCGTTGGACATCGTTGGACACCGTTGGACATCGTTGGACATCGTTGGACATCGTGGGACACCGTTGGACATCGTTGGACATCGTTGGACACCGTTGGACATCGTTGGACATCGTTGGACATCGTTGGACACCGTTGGACACCGTTGGACACCGTTGGACATCGTTGGACACCGTTGGACATCGTTGGACATCGTTGGACATCGTGGGACAACGTGGGACACCGTTGGACATCGTGGGACACCGTTGGACATCGTTGGACACCGTGGGACAACGTGGGACAACGTGGGACACCGTGGGACATCGTTGGACACCGTTGGACATCGTTGGACATCGTTGGACATCGTGGGACACCGTTGGACATCGTTGGACACCGTTGGACAACGTTGGACAACGTGGGACACCGTTGGACATCGTTGGACACCGTGGGACAACGTGGGACAACGTGGGACAACGTGGGAAACCATGGAACAACGTGGGACAACGTGGGACAACGTGGGACAACGTGGGACAACGTGGGACACCGTTGGACATCGTTGGACACCGTGGGACAACGTGGGACAACGTGGGACAACGTGGGACACCGTTGGACACCGTGGGACACCGTTGGACAACGTGGGACAACGTGGGACAACGTGGGACAACGTGGGACAACGTGGGACAACGTGGGACAACGTGGGACAACGTGGGACAACGTGGGACAACGTGGGACACCGTGGGACACCGTGGGACACCGTTGGACAACGTGGGACAACGTGGGACATCGTGGGACACCGTTGGACATCGTTGGACATCGTTGGACACCGTTGGACATCGTTGGACATCGTTGGACATCGTTGGACACCGTTGGACACCGTTGGACACCGTTGGACACCGTTGGACATCGGTGGACATCGTGGGACACCGTTGGACACCGTTGGACATCGTTGGACACCGTTGGACACCGTGGGACAACGTGGGACAACGTGGGACAACGTGGGAAACGTGGGACAACGTGGGACAACGTGGGACAACGTGGGACACCGTTGGACACCGTGGGACACCGTTGGACAACGTGGGACAACGTGGGACAACGTGGGACAACGTGGGACAACGTGGGACACCGTTGGATACCGTGGGACACCGTTGGACACCGTTGGACATCGTTGGACACCGTGGGACAACGTGGGACAACGTGGGACAACGTGGGAAACCATGGAACAACGTGGGACAACGTGGGACAACGTGGGACAACGTGGGACAACGTGGGACACCGTTGGACATCGTTGGACACCGTGGGACAACGTGGGACAACGTGGGACAACGTGGGACACCGTTGGACACCGTGGGACACCGTTGGACACCGTTGGACATCGTTGGACACCGTGGGACAACGTGGGACAACGTGGGACAACGTGGGAAACCATGGAACAACGTGGGACAACGTGGGACAACGTGGGACAACGTGGGACAACGTGGGACACCGTTGGACATCGTTGGACACCGTGGGACAACGTGGGACAACGTGGGACAACGTGGGACATCGTTGGACACCGTTGGACACCGTTGGACACCGTTGGACACCGTTGGACATCGGTGGACATCGTGGGACACCGTTGGACACCGTTGGACACCGTGGGACAACGTGGGACAACGTGGGACAACGTGGGACAACGTAGGACAACGTGGGACAACGTGGGACACCGTTGGACATCGTTGGACAACGTGGGACAACGTGGGACAACGTGGGACAACGTGGGACAACGTGGGACAACGTGGGACAACGTGGGACAACGTGGGACAACGTGGGACAACGTGGGACATCGTGGGACAACGTGGGACAACGTGGGACACCGTTGGACATCGTTGGACATCGTTGGACATCGTGGGACACCGTTGGACATCGTTGGACATCGTTGGACACCGTTGGACACCGTTGGACACCGTTGGACACCGTTGGACATCGGTGGACATCGTGGGACACCGTTGGACACCGTTGGACATCGTTGGACACCGTTGGACACCGTGGGACAACGTGGGACAACGTGGGACAACGTGGGACAACGTGGGACAACGTGGGACAACGTGGGACAACGTGGGACATCGTGGGACAACGTGGGACAACGTGGGACAACGTGGGACAACGTGGGACACCGTTGGACAACGTGGGACACCGTTGGACATCGTTGGACACAGTGGGACAACGTGGGACAACGTGGGACAACGTGGGACACCGTTGGACACCGTTGGACATCGTTGGACATCGTTGGACATCGTGGGACACCGTTGGACATCGTTGGACATCGTTGGACACCGTTGGACATCGTTGGACACCGTTGGACATCGTTGGACATCGTTGGACATCGTGGGACACCGTTGGACATCGTTGGACATCGTTGGACACCGTTGGACATCGTTGGACATCGTTGGACATCGTTGGACACCGTTGGACACCGTTGGACACCGTTGGACATCGTTGGACACCGTGGGACAACGTGGGACAACGTGGGACAACGTGGGAAACCATGGAACAACGTGGGACAACGTGGGACAACGTGGGACAACGTGGGACAACGTGGGACACCGTTGGACATCGTTGGACAACGTGGGACAACGTGGGACAACGTGGGACAACGTGGGACAACGTGGGACAACGTGGGACAACGTGGGACACCGTTGGACACCGTGGGACACCGTTAGACACCGTTGGACATCGTTGGACACCGTGGGACAACGTGGGACAACGTGGGACAACGTGGGACAACGTGGGACAACGTGGGACAACGTGGGACAACGTGGGACATCGTGGGACAACGTGGGACAACGTGGGACAACGTGGGACAACGTGGGACACCGTTGGACAACGTGGGACACCGTTGGACATCGTTGGACACCGTGGGACAACGTGGGACAACGTGGGACAACGTGGGACACCGTTGGACACCGTTGGACATCGTTGGACATCGTTGGACATCGTGGGACACCGTTGGACATCGTTGGACACCGTTGGACATCGTTGGACACCGTGGGACAACGTGGGACAACGTGGGACAACGTGGGACAACGTGGGACAACGTGGGACAACGTGGGACAACGTGGGACAACGTGGGACATCGTGGGACAACGTGGGACAACGTGGGACAACGTGGGACAACGTGGGACAACGTGGGACACCGTTGGACACCGTGGGACACCGTTGGACAACGTGGGACACCGTGGGACATCGTGGGACAACGTGGGACAACGTGGGACAACGTGGGACAACGTGGGACACCGTTGGACACCGTTGGACATCGTTGGACATCGTTGGACATCGTGGGAAACCGTTGGACATCGTTGGACATCGTTGGACACCGTTGGACATCGTTGGACACCGTTGGACATCGTTGGACATCGTTGGACATCGTGGGACACCGTTGGACATCGTTGGACATCGTTGGACACCGTTGGACATCGTTGGACATCGTTGGACATCGTTGGACACCGTTGGACACCGTTGGACACCGTTGGACATCGTTGGACACCGTTGGACATCGTTGGACATCGTTGGACATCGTGGGACAACGTGGGACACCGTTGGACAACGTGGGACACCGTTGGACATCGTTGGACACCGTGGGACAACGTGGGACAACGTGGGACAACGTGGGACACCGTTGGACACCGTTGGACATCGTTGGACATCGTTGGACATCGTGGGACACCGTTGGACATCGTTGGACACCGTTGGACATCGTTGGACAACGTGGGACACCGTTGGACATCGTTGGACACCGTGGGACAACGTGGGACAACGTGGGACAACGTGGGAAACCATGGAACAACGTGGGACAACGTGGGACAACGTGGGACAACGTGGGACAACGTGGGACACCGTTGGACATCGTTGGACACCGTGGGACAACGTGGGACAACGTGGGACAACGTGGGACACCGTTGGACACCGTGGGACACCGTTGGACAACGTGGGACAACGTGGGACAACGTGGGACAACGTGGGACAACGTGGGACAACGTGGGAAACCATGGAACAACGTGGGACAACGTGGGACAACGTGGGACAACGTGGGACAACGTGGGACACCGTTGGACATCGTTGGACACCGTGGGACAACGTGGGACAACGTGGGACACCGTTGGACACCGTTGGACAACGTTGGACACCGTTGGACACCGTGGGACAACGTGGGACAACGTGGGACAACGTGGGACAACGTGGGACAACGTGGGACAACGTGGGACAACGTGGGACACCGTTGGACATCGTTGGACAACGTGGGACATCGTGGGACAACGTGGGACAACGTGGGACAACGTGGGACAACGTGGGACACCGTTGGACACCGTGGGACACCGTTGGACACCGTTGGACACCGTGGGACACCGTTGGACACCGTTGGACATCGTTGGACACCGTTGGACACCGTTGGACACCGTTGGACACCGTGGGACAACGTGGGACAACGTGGGACAACGTGGGACAACGTGGGACAACGTGGGACAACGTGGGACAACGTGGGACAACGTGGGACAACGTGGGACAACGTGGGACACCGTTGGACATCTTTGGACACAGTGGGACAACGTGGGACAACGTGGGACAACGTGGGACACCGTTGGACACCGTTGGACATCGTTGGACATCGTTGGACATCGTGGGACACCGTTGGACATCGTTGGACATCGTTGGACACCGTTGGACATCGTTGGACATCGTTGGACATCGTGGGACACCGTTGGACATCGTTGGACATCGTTGGACACCGTTGGACACCGTTGGACATCGTTGGACATCGTTGGACACCGTTGGACACCGTTGGACACCGTTGGACATCGTTGGACACCGTGGGACAACGTGGGACAACGTGGGACAACGTGGGAAACCATGGAACAACGTGGGACAACGTGGGACAACGTGGGACAACGTGGGACAACGTGGGACAGCGTTGGACATCGTTGGACAACGTGGGACAACGTGGGACAACGTGGGACAACGTGGGACAACGTGGGACAACGTGGGACAACGTGGGACACCGTTGGACACCGTGGGACACCGTTAGACACCGTTGGACATCGTTGGACACCGTGGGACAACGTGGGACAACGTGGGACAACGTGGGACAACGTGGGACAACGTGGGACAACGTGGGACAACGTGGGACACCGTTGGACACCGTGGGACACCGTTGGACAACGTGGGACAACGTGGGACAACGTGGGACAACGTGGGACAACGTGGGACAACGTGGGACAACGTGGGACAACGTGGGACAACGTGGGACACCGTTGGACACCGTTGGACATCGTTGGACATCGTTGGACATCGTGGGAAACCGTTGGACATCGTTGGACATCGTTGGACACCGTTGGACATCGTTGGACATCGTTGGACATCGTTGGACACCGTTGGACACCGTTGGACACCGTTGGACATCGTTGGACACCGTGGGACAACGTGGGACAACGTGGGACAACGTGGGAAACCATGGAACAACGTGGGACAACGTGGGACAACGTGGGACACCGTTGGACAACGTGGGACACCGTTGGACATCGTTGGACACCGTGGGACAACGTGGGACAACGTGGGACAACGTGGGACACCGTTGGACACCGTTGGACATCGTTGGACATCGTTGGACATCGTGGGACACCGTTGGACATCGTTGGACACCGTTGGACATCGTTGGACACCGTGGGACAACGTGGGACAACGTGGGACAACGTGGGACAACGTGGGACAACGTGGGACAACGTGGGACAACGTGGGACAACGTGGGACATCGTGGGACAACGTGGGACAACGTGGGACAACGTGGGACAACGTGGGACACCGTTGGACATCGTTGGACACCGTGGGACAACGTGGGACAACGTGGGACAACGTGGGAAACCATGGAACAACGTGGGACAACGTGGGACAACGTGGGACAACGTGGGACAACGTGGGACACCGTTGGACATCGTTGGACACCGTGGGACAACGTGGGACAACGTGGGACACCGTTGGACACCGTGGGACACCGTTGGACAACGTGGGACAACGTGGGACAACGTGGGACAACGTGGGACAACGTGGGACAACGTGGGACAACGTGGGACAACGTGGGACAACGTGGGACACCGTTGGACACCGTTGGACATCGTTGGACATCGTTGGACATCGTGGGAAACCGTTGGACATCGTTGGACATCGTTGGACACCGTTGGACATCGTTGGACACCGTTGGACATCGTTGGACATCGTTGGACATCGTGGGACACCGTTGGACATCGTTGGACATCGTTGGACACCGTTGGACATCGTTGGACATCGTTGGACATCGTTGGACACCGTTGGACACCGTTGGACATCGTTGGACATCGTTGGACACCGTTGGACATCGTTGGACATCGTTGGACATCGTGGGACAACGTGGGACACCGTTGGACAACGTGGGACACCGTTGGACATCGTTGGACACCGTGGGACAACGTGGGACAACGTGGGACAACGTGGGACACCGTTGGACACCGTTGGACATCGTTGGACATCGTTGGACATCGTGGGACACCGTTGGACATCGTTGGACACCGTTGGACATCGTTGGACACTGTGGGACAACGTGGGACAACGTGGGACAACGTGGGACAACGTGGGACAACGTGGGACAACGTGGGACAACGTGGGACATCGTGGGACAACGTGGGACAACGTGGGACAACGTGGGACAACGTGGGACAACGTGGGACACCGTTGGACACCGTGGGACACCGTTGGACACCGTTGGACATCGTTGGACACCGTGGGACAACGTGGGACAACGTGGGACAACGTGGGAAACCATGGAACAACGTGGGACAACGTGGGACAACGTGGGACAACGTGGGACAACGTGGGACACCGTTGGACATCGTTGGACACCGTGGGACAACGTGGGACAACGTGGGACACCGTTGGACACCGTTGGACATCGTTGGACACCGTTGGACACCGTGGGACAACGTGGGACAACGTGGGACAACGTGGGACAACGTGGGACAACGTAGGACAACGTGGGACAACGTGGGACACCGTTGGACATCGTTGGACAACGTGGGACATCGTGGGACAACGTGGGACAACGTGGGACAACGTGGGACAACGTGGGACACCGTTGGACACCGTGGGACACCGTTGGACACCGTTGGACACCGTGGGACACCGTTGGACACCGTTGGACATCGTTGGACACCGTTGGACACCGTTGGACACCGTTGGACACCGTGGGACAACGTGGGACAACGTGGGACAACGTGGGACAACGTGGGACAACGTGGGACAACGTGGGACAACGTGGGACAACGTGGGACAACGTGGGACAACGTGGGACAACGTGGGACAACGTGGGACAACGTGGGACCACGTGGGACAACGTGGGACAACGTGGGACAACGTGGGACAACGTGGGACAACGTGGGACAACGTGGGACACCGTTGGGCATCGTTGGACACCGTGGGACAACGTGGGACACCGTTGGACAACGTGGGACATCGTTGGACATCGTTGGACATCGTTGGACACCGTTGGACAACGTGGGACACCGTTGGACATCGTTGGACACCGTGGGACAACGTGGGACAACGTGGGACACCGTTGGACATCGTTGGACACCGTGGGACAACGTGGGACAACGTGGGACAACGTGGGACACCGTTGGACACCGTGGGACACCGTTGGACAACGTGGGACAACGTGGGACAACGTGGGACAACGTGGGACAACGTGGGACAACGTGGGACAACGTGGGACAACGTGGGACAACGTGGGACACCGTTGGACACCGTGGGACACCGTTGGACAACTTGGGACAACGTGGGACAACGTGGGACAACGTGGGACAACGTGGGACACCGTTGGACACCGTGGGACACCGTTGGACACCGTTGGACATCGTTGGACACCGTGGGACAACGTGGGACAACGTGGGACAACGTGGGACAACGTGGGAAACCATGGAACAACGTGGGACAACGTGGGACAACGTGGGACAACGTGGGACAACGTGGGACACCGTTGGACATCGTTGGACACCGTGGGACAACGTGGGACAACGTGGGACACCGTTGGACACCGTTGGACATCGGTGGACACCGTTGGACACCGTGGGACAACGTGGGACAACGTGGGACAACGTGGGACAACGTGGGACAACGTAGGACAACGTGGGACAACGTGGGACACCGTTGGACACCGTGGGACACCGTTGGACACCGTTGGACATCGTTGGACACCGTGGGACAACGTGGGACAACGTGGGACAACGTGGGAAACCATGGAACAACGTGGGACAACGTGGGACAACGTGGGACAACGTGGGACAACGTGGGACACCGTTGGACATCGTTGGACACCGTGGGACAACGTGGGACAACGTGGGACACCGTTGGACACCGTTGGACATCGTTGGACACCGTTGGACACCGTGGGACAACGTGGGAAAACGTGGGACAACGTGGGACAACGTGGGACAACGTAGGACAACGTGGGACAACGTGGGACACCGTTGGACACCGTTGGACAACGTGGGACATCGTGGGACAACGTGGGACAACGTGGGACAACGTGGGACAACGTGGGACACCGTTGGACACCGTGGGACACCGTTGGACACCGTTGGACACCGTTGGACACCGTTGGACATCGGTGGACATCGTGGGACACCGTTGGACACCGTTGGACATCGTTGGACACCGTTGGACACCGTGGGACAACGTGGGACAACGTGGGACAACGTGGGACAACGTGGGACAACGTGGGACAACGTGGGACAACGTGGGACAACGTGGGACACTGTTGGACACCGTGGGACACCGTGGGACAAGGTGGGACAACGTGGGACAACGTGGGACAACGTGGGACAACGTGGGACACCGTTGGACACCGTGGGACACCGTTGGACACCGTTGGACATCGTTGGACACCGTGGGACAACGTGGGACAACGTGGGAAACCATGGAACAACGTGGGACAACGTGGGACAACGTGGGACAACGTGGGACAACGTGGGACACCGTTGGACACCGTTGGACAACGTGGACAACGTGGGACAACGTGGGACAACGTGGGACACCGTTGGACACCGTGGGACACCGTTGGACAACGTGGGACAACGTGGGACAACGTGGGACAACGTGGGACAACGTGGGACACCGTTGGACACCGTGGGACAACGTGGGACAACGTGGGACAACGTGGGACAACGTGGGACAACGTGGGACACCGTTGGACATCGTTGGACACCGTGGGACAACGTTGGACATCGTTGGACACCGTGGGACAACGTGGGACAACGTGGGACAACGTGGGACAACGTGGGACAACGTGGGACACCGTTGGGCATCGTTGGACACCGTGGGACAACGTGGGACACCGTTGGACAACGTGGGACATCGTTGGACATCGTTGGACATCGTTGGACACCGTTGGACACCGTTGGACACCGTTGGACACCGTGGGACAACGTGGGACAACGTGGGACAACGTGGGACAACGTGGGACAACGTGGGACAACGTGGGACAACGTGGGACACCGTTGGACACCGTGGGACACCGTTGGACAAGGTGGGACAACGTGGGACAACGTGGGACAACGTGGGACAACGTGGGACACCGTTGGACACCGTGGGACACCGTTGGACACCGTTGGACATCGTTGGACACCGTGGGACAACGTGGGACAACTTGGGAAACCATGGAACAACGTGGGACAACGTGGGACAACGTGGGACAACGTGGGACAACGTGGGACACCGTTGGACACCGTTGGACAACGTGGGACAACGTGGGACAACGTGGGACAACGTGGGACACCGTTGGACACCGTGGGACACCGTTGGACAACGTGGGACAACGTGGGACAACGTGGGACAACGTGGGACAACGTGGGACACCGTGGGACACCGTGGGACAACGTGGGACAACGTGGGACAACGTGGGACAACGTGGGACAACGTGGGACAACGTGGGACAACGTGGGACATCGTGGGACAACGTGGGACAACGTGGGACAACGTGGGACAACGTGGGACACCGTTGGACATCGTTGGACACCGTGGGACAACGTTGGACATCGTTGGACAACGTGGGACAACGTGGGACAACGTGGGACAACGTGGGACATCGTGGGACAACGTGGGACAACGTGGGACAACGTGGGACAACGTGGGACACCGTTGGACATCGTTGGACACCGTGGGACAACGTTGGACATCGTTGGACACCGTGGGACAACGTGGGACAACGTGGGACAACGTGGGACAACGTGGGACAACGTGGGACAACGTGGGACAACGTGGGACATCGTGGGACAACGTGGGACAACGTGGGACAACGTGGGACAACGTGGGACAACGTGGGACACCGTTGGACAGCGTGGGACACCGTTGGACATCGTTGGACATCGTTGGACATCGTGGGACACCGTTGGACATCGTTGGACACCGTTGGACATCGTTGGACACCGTGGGACAACGTGGGACAACGTGGGACAACGTGGGACAACGTGGGACAACGTGGGACAACGTGGGACAACGTGGGACAACGTGGGACATCGTGGGACAACGTGGGACAACGTGGGACAACGTGGGACAACGTGGGACACCGTTGGACATCGTTGGACACCGTGGGACAACGTTGGACATCGTTGGACACCGTGGGACAACGTGGGACAACGTGGGACAACGTGGGACAACGTGGGACAACGTGGGACAACGTGGGACAACGTGGGACATCGTGGGACAACGTGGGACAACGTGGGACAACGTGGGACAACGTGGGACAACGTGGGACACCGTTGGACAACGTGGGACACCGTTGGACATCGTTGGACACCGTGGGACAACGTGGGACAACGTGGGACAACGTGGGACACCGTTGGACACCGTTGGACATCGTTGGACATCGTTGGACATCGTGGGACACCGTTGGACATCGTTGGACACCGTTGGACATCGTTGGACACCGTGGGACAACGTGGGACAACGTGGGACAACGTGGGACAACGTGGGACAACGTGGGACAACGTGGGACAACGTGGGACATCGTGGGACAACGTGGGACAACGTGGGACAACGTGGGACAACGTGGGACACCGTTGGACATCGTTGGACACCGTGGGACAACGTGGGACAACGTGGGACAACGTGGGAAACCATGGAACAACGTGGGACAACGTGGGACAACGTGGGACAACGTGGGACAACGTGGGACACCGTTGGACATCGTTGGACACCGTGGGACAACGTGGGACAACGTGGGACAACGTGGGACACCGTTGGACACCGTGGGACACCGTTGGACAACGTGGGACAACGTGGGACAACGTGGGACAACGTGGGACAACGTGGGACAACGTGGGACAACGTGGGACACCGTTGGACACCGTGGGACACCGTTGGACAACGTGGGACAACGTGGGACAACGTGGGACAACGTGGGACAACGTGGGACACCGTTGGACACCGTGGGACACCGTTGGACACCGTTGGACATCGTTGGACACCGTGGGACAACGTGGGACAACGTGGGACAACGTGGGAAACCATGGAACAACGTGGGACAACGTGGGACAACGTGGGACAACGTGGGACAACGTGGGACAACGTGGGACAACGTGGGACACCGTTGGACATCGTTGGACACCGTGGGACAACGTGGGACACCGTTGGACAACGTGGGACATCGTTGGACATCGTTGGACATCGTTGGACACCGTTGGACACCGTGGGACACCGTTGGACACCGTTGGACACCGTGGGACAACGTGGGACAACGTGGGACAACGTGGGAAACCGTGGAACAACGTGGGACAACGTGGGACAACGTGGGACAACGTGGGACAACGTGGGACACCGTTGGACATCGTTGGACAACGTGGGACAACGTGGGACAACGTGGGACAACGTGGGACAACGTGGGACAACGTGGGACAACGTGGGACACCGTTGGACACCGTGGGACACCGTTGGACACCGTTGGACATCGTTGGACACCGTGGGACAACGTGGGACAACGTGGGACAACGTGGGACAACGTGGGACAACGTGGGACAACGTGGGACAACGTGGGACATCGTGGGACAACGTGGGACAACGTGGGACAACGTGGGACAACGTAGGACAACGTGGGACACCGTTGGACAACGTCGGACACCGTTGGACATCGTTGGACACCGTGGGACAACGTGGGACAACGTGGGACAACGTGGGACACCGTTGGACACCGTTGGACATCGTTGGACATCGTTGGACATCGTGGGACACCGTTGGACATCGTTGGACAGCGTTGGACAACGTTGGACACCGTGGGACAACGTGGGACAACGTGGGACAACGTGGGACAACGTGGGACAACGTGGGACAACGTGGGACAACGTGGGACAACGTGGGACATCGTGGGACAACGTGGGACAACGTGGGACACCGTTGGACATCGCTGGACACCGTTGGACACCGTGGGACAACGTGGGACAACGTGGGACAACGTGGGACAACGTGGGACACCGTTGGACAACGTGGGACAACGTGGGACACCGTTGGACATCGTTGGACAACGTGGGACATCGTTGGACACCGTGGGACAACGTGGGACAACGTGGGACAACGTGGGAAACCGTGGAACAACGTGGGACAACGTGGGACAACGTGGGACAACGTGGGACAACGTGGGACACCGTTGGACATCGTTGGACAACGTGGGACAACGTGGGACAACGTGGGACAACGTGGGACAACGTGGGACAACGTGGGACAACGTGGGACACCGTGGGACATCGTTGGACAACGTGGGACATCGTTGGACACCGTGGGACAACGTGGGACAACGTGGGACAACGTGGGAAACCATGGAACAACGTGGGACAACGTGGGACAACGTGGGACAACGTGGGACAACGTGGGACACCGTTGGACATCGTTGGACACCGTGGGACAACGTGGGACAACGTGGGACAACGTGGGACACCGTTGGACACCGTGGGACACCGTTGGACACCGTTGGACACCGTGGGACACCGTTTTTACACCGTTGGACATCGTTGGACACCGTTGGACACCGTTGGACACCGTTGGACACCGTGGGACAACGTGGGACAACGTGGGACAACGTGGGACAACGTGGGAAACCATGGAACAACGTGGGACAACGTGGGACAACGTGGGACAACGTGGGACAACGTGGGACACCGTTGGACATCGTTGGACACCGTGGGACAACGTGGGACAACGTGGGACACCGTTGGACACCGTTGGACATCGTTGGACACCGTTGGACACCGTGGGACAACGTGGGAAAACGTGGGACAACGTGGGACAACGTGGGACAACGTAGGACAACGTGGGACAACGTGGGACACCGTTGGACACCGTTGGACAACGTGGGACATCGTGGGACAACGTGGGACAACGTGGGACAACGTGGGACAACGTGGGACACCGTTGGACACCGTGGGACACCGTTGGACACCGTTGGACACCGTTGGACACCGTTGGACATCGGGGGACATCGTGGGACACCGTTGGACACCGTGGGACATCGTTGGACACCGTTGGACACCGTGGGACAACGTGGGACAACGTGGGACAACGTGGGACAACGTGGGACAACGTGGGACAACGTGGGACAACGTGGGACAACGTGGGACACTGTTGGACACCGTGGGACACCGTTGGACAAGGTGGGACAACGTGGGACAACGTGGGACAACGTGGGACAACGTGGGACACCGTTGGACACCGTGGGACACCGTTGGACACCGTTGGACATCGTTGGACACCGTGGGACAACGTGGGACAACGTGGGAAACCATGGAACAACGTGGGACAACGTGGGACAACGTGGGACAACGTGGGACAACGTGGGACACCGTTGGACACCGTTGGACAACGTGGACAACGTGGGACAACGTGGGACAACGTGGGACACCGTTGGACACCGTGGGACACCGTTGGACAACGTGGGACAACGTGGGACAACGTGGGACAACGTGGGACAACGTGGGACACCGTTGGACACCGTGGGACAACGTGGGACAACGTGGGACAACGTGGGACAACGTGGGACAACGTGGGACACCGTTGGACATCGTTGGACACCGTGGGACAACGTTGGACATCGTTGGACACCGTGGGACAACGTGGGACAACGTGGGACAACGTGGGACAACGTGGGACAACGTGGGACACCGTTGGGCATCGTTGGACACCGTGGGACAACGTGGGACACCGTTGGACAACGTGGGACATCGTTGGACATCGTTGGACATCGTTGGACACCGTTGGACACCGTTGGACACCGTTGGACACCGTGGGACAACGTGGGACAACGTGGGACAACGTGGGACAACGTGGGACAACGTGGGACAACGTGGGACAACGTGGGACACCGTTGGACACCGTGGGACACCGTTGGACAAGGTGGGACAACGTGGGACAACGTGGGACAACGTGGGACAACGTGGGACACCGTTGGACACCGTGGGACACCGTTGGACACCGTTGGACATCGTTGGACACCGTGGGACAACGTGGGACAACTTGGGAAACCATGGAACAACGTGGGACAACGTGGGACAACGTGGGACAACGTGGGACAACGTGGGACACCGTTGGACACCGTTGGACAACGTGGGACAACGTGGGACAACGTGGGACAACGTGGGACACCGTTGGACACCGTGGGACACCGTTGGACAACGTGGGACAACGTGGGACAACGTGGGACAACGTGGGACAACGTGGGACACCGTTGGACACCGTGGGACAACGTGGGACAACGTGGGACAACGTGGGACAACGTGGGACAACGTGGGACAACGTGGGACAACGTGGGACATCGTGGGACAACGTGGGACAACGTGGGACAACGTGGGACAACGTGGGACACCGTTGGACATCGTTGGACACCGTGGGACAACGTTGGACATCGTTGGACACCTTGGGACAACGTGGGACAACGTGGGACAACGTGGGACAACGTGGGACAACGTGGGACAACGTGGGACAACGTGGGACAACGTGGGACAACGTGGGACAACGTGGGACAACGTGGGACAACGTGGGACAACGTGGGACACCGTTGGACAACGTGGGACAACGTGGGACAACGTGGGACAACGTGGGACAACGTGGGACACCGTTGGACACCGTGGGACAACGTGGGACAACGTGGGACAACGTGGGACAACGTGGGACAACGTGGGACAACGTGGGACAACGTGGGACATCGTGGGACAACGTGGGACAACGTGGGACAACGTGGGACAACGTGGGACACCGTTGGACATCGTTGGACACCGTGGGACAACGTTGGACATCGTTGGACACCGTGGGACAACGTGGGACAACGTGGGACAACGTGGGACAACGTGGGACAACGTGGGACAACGTGGGACAACGTGGGACATCGTGGGACAACGTGGGACAACGTGGGACAACGTGGGACAACGTGGGACAACGTGGGACACCGTTGGACAGCGTGGGACACCGTTGGACATCGTTGGACATCGTTGGACATCGTGGGACACCGTTGGACATCGTTGGACACCGTTGGACATCGTTGGACACCGTGGGACAACGTGGGACAACGTGGGACAACGTGGGACAACGTGGGACAACGTGGGACAACGTGGGACAACGTGGGACAACGTGGGACATCGTGGGACAACGTGGGACAACGTGGGACAACGTGGGACAACGTGGGACACCGTTGGACATCGTTGGACACCGTGGGACAACGTTGGACATCGTTGGACACCGTGGGACAACGTGGGACAACGTGGGACAACGTGGGACAACGTGGGACAACGTGGGACAACGTGGGACAACGTGGGACATCGTGGGACAACGTGGGACAACGTGGGACAACGTGGGACAACGTGGGACAACGTGGGACACCGTTGGACAACGTGGGACACCGTTGGACATCGTTGGACACCGTGGGACAACGTGGGACAACGTGGGACAACGTGGGACACCGTTGGACACCGTTGGACATCGTTGGACATCGTTGGACATCGTGGGACACCGTTGGACATCGTTGGACACCGTTGGACATCGTTGGACACCGTGGGACAACGTGGGACAACGTGGGACAACGTGGGACAACGTGGGACAACGTGGGACAACGTGGGACAACGTGGGACATCGTGGGACAACGTGGGACAACGTGGGACAACGTGGGACAACGTGGGACACCGTTGGACATCGTTGGACACCGTGGGACAACGTGGGACAACGTGGGACAACGTGGGAAACCATGGAACAACGTGGGACAACGTGGGACAACGTGGGACAACGTGGGACAACGTGGGACACCGTTGGACATCGTTGGACACCGTGGGACAACGTGGGACAACGTGGGACAACGTGGGACACCGTTGGACACCGTGGGACACCGTTGGACAACGTGGGACAACGTGGGACAACGTGGGACAACGTGGGACAACGTGGGACAACGTGGGACAACGTGGGACACCGTTGGACACCGTGGGACACCGTTGGACAACGTGGGACAACGTGGGACAACGTGGGACAACGTGGGACAACGTGGGACACCGTTGGACACCGTGGGACACCGTTGGACACCGTTGGACATCGTTGGACACCGTGGGACAACGTGGGACAACGTGGGACAACGTGGGACACCATGGAACAACGTGGGACAACGTGGGACAACGTGGGACAACGTGGGACAACGTGGGACAACGTGGGACAACGTGGGACACCGTTGGGCATCGTTGGACACCGTGGGACAACGTGGGACACCGTTGGACAACGTGGGACATCGTTGGACATCGTTGGACATCGTTGGACACCGTTGGACACCGTTGGACACCGTTGGACATCGTTGGACACCGTGGGACAACGTGGGACAACGTGGGACAACGTGGGAAACCATGGAACAACGTGGGACAACGTGGGACAACGTGGGACAACGTGGGACAACGTGGGACACCGTTGGACATCGTTGGACAACGTGGGACAACGTGGGACAACGTGGGACAACGTGGGACAACGTGGGACAACGTGGGACAACGTGGGACACCGTTGGACACCGTGGGACACCGTTGGACACCGTTGGACATCGTTGGACACCGTGGGACAACGTGGGACAACGTGGGACAACGTGGGACAACGTGGGACAACGTGGGACAACGTGGGACAACGTGGGACATCGTGGGACAACGTGGGACAACGTGGGACAACGTGGGACAACGTAGGACAACGTGGGACACCGTTGGACAACGTCGGACACCGTTGGACATCGTTGGACACCGTGGGACAACGTGGGACAACGTGGGACAACGTGGGACACCGTTGGACACCGTTGGACATCGTTGGACATCGTTGGACATCGTGGGACACCGTTGGACATCGTTGGACACCGTTGGACATCGTTGGACACCGTGGGACAACGTGGGACAACGTGGGACAACGTGGGACAACGTGGGACAACGTGGGACAACGTGGGACAACGTGGGACAACGTGGGACATCGTGGGACACCGTGGGACAACGTGGGACACCGTTGGACATCGCTGGACACCGTTGGACACCGTGGGACAACGTGGGACAACGTGGGACAACGTGGGACAACGTGGGACAACGTAGGACAACGTGGGACAACGTGGGACACCGTTGGACATCGTTGGACAACGTGGGACATCGTTGGACACCGTGGGACAACGTGGGACAACGTGGGACAACGTGGGAAACCATGGAACAACGTGGGACAACGTGGGACAACGTGGGACAACGTGGGACAACGTGGGACACCGTTGGACATCGTTGGACACCGTGGGACAACGTGGGACAACGTGGGACAACGTGGGACAACGTAGGACAACGTGGGACAACGTGGGACACCGTTGGACATCGTTGGACAACGTGGGACATCGTTGGACACCGTGGGACAACGTGGGACAACGTGGGACAACGTGGGAAACCATGGAACAACGTGGGACAACGTGGGACAACGTGGGACAACGTGGGACAACGTGGGACACCGTTGGACATCGTTGGACACCGTGGGACAACGTGGGACAACGTGGGACAACGTGGGACACCGTTGGACACCGTGGGACACCGTTGGACACCGTTGGACACCGTGGGACACCGTTTTTACACCGTTGGACATCGTTGGACACCGTTGGACACCGTTGGACACCGTTGGACACCGTGGGACAACGTGGGACAACGTGGGACAACGTGGGACAACGTGGGACAACGTGGGACAACGTGGGACAACGTGGGACAACGTGGGACAACGTGGGACAACGTGGGACAACGTGGGACAACGTGGGACAACGTGGGACCACGTGGGACAACGTGGGACAACGTGGGACAACGTGGGACAACGTGGGACAACGTGGGACAACGTGGGACACCGTTGGGCATCGTTGGACACCGTGGGACAACGTGGGACACCGTTGGACAACGTGGGACATCGTTGGACATCGTTGGACATCGTTGGACACCGTTGGACACCGTTGGACACCGTTGGACACCGTTGGACACCGTTGGACACCGTTGGACACAGTGGGACAACGTGGGACAACGTGGGACAACGTGGGAAACCATGGAACAACGTGGGACAACGTGGGACAACGTGGGACAACGTGGGACAACGTGGGACACCGTTGGACATCGTTGGACAACGTGGGACAACGTTGGACACCGTTGGACATCGTTGGACACCGTGGGACAACGTGGGACAACGTGGGACAACGTGGGACAACATGGGACAACGTGGGACAACGTGGGACAACGTGGGACATCGTGGGACAACGTGGGACAACGTGGGACAACGTGGGACAACGTGGGACAACGTGGGACACCGTTGGACAACGTGGGACACCGTGGGACATCGTTGGACACCGTGGGACAACGTGGGACAACGTGGGACAACGTGGGACACCGTTGGACACCGTTGGACATCGTTGGACATCGTTGGACATCGTGGGACACCGTTGGACATCGTTGGACACCGTTGGACATCGTTGGACACCGTGGGACAACGTGGGACAACGTGGGACAACGTGGGACAACGTGGGACAACGTGGGACAACGTGGGACAACGTGGGACAACGTGGGACATCGTGGGACAACGTGGGACAACGTGGGACAACGTGGGACAACGTGGGACACCGTTGGACATCGTTGGACACCGTGGGACAACGTGGGACAACGTGGGACAACGTGGGACAACGTGGGACACCGTTGGACATCGTGGGACAACGTGGGACAACGTGGGACACCGTTGGACACCGTTGGACATCGCTGGACACCGTTGGACACCGTGGGACAACGTGGGACAACGTGGGACAACGTGGGACAACGTGGGACAACGTAGGACAACGTGGGACAACGTGGGACACCGTTGGACATCGTTGGACAACGTGGGACATCGTTGGACACCGTGGGACAACGTGGGACAACGTGGGACAACGTGGGAAACCATGGAACAACGTGGGACAACGTGGGACAACGTGGGACAACGTGGGACAACGTGGGACACCGTTGGACATCGTTGGACACCGTGGGACAACGTGGGACAACGTGGGACAACGTGGGACAACGTAGGACAACGTGGGACAACGTGGGACACCGTTGGACATCGTTGGACAACGTGGGACATCGTTGGACACCGTGGGACAACGTGGGACAACGTGGGACAACGTGGGAAACCATGGAACAACGTGGGACAACGTGGGACAACGTGGGACAACGTGGGACAACGTGGGACACCGTTGGACATCGTTGGACACCGTGGGACAACGTGGGACAACGTGGGACAACGTGCGACACCGTTGGACACCGTGGGACACCGTTGGACACCGTTGGACACCGTGGGACACCGTTTCTACACCGTTGGACATCGTTGGACACCGTTGGACACCGTTGGACACCGTTGGACACCGTGGGACAACGTGGGACAACGTGGGACAACGTGGGACAACGTGGGACAACGTGGGACAACGTGGGACAACGTGGGACAACGTGGGACAACGTGGGACAACGTGGGACAACGTGGGACAACGTGGGACCACGTGGGACAACGTGGGACAACGTGGGACAACGTGGGACAACGTGGGACAACGTGGGACAACGTGGGACAACGTGGGACACCGTTGGGCATCGTTGGACACCGTGGGACAACGTGGGACACCGTTGGACAACGTGGGACATCGTTGGACATCGTTGGACATCGTTGGACACCGTTGGACACCGTTGGACACCGTTGGACACCGTTGGACACCGTTGGACACCGTTGGACACAGTGGGACAACGTGGGACAACGTGGGACAACGTGGGAAACCATGGAACAACGTGGGACAACGTGGGACAACGTGGGACAACGTGGGACAACGTGGGACACCGTTGGACATCGTTGGACAACGTGGGACAACGTTGGACACCGTTGGACATCGTTGGACACCGTGGGACAACGTGGGACAACGTGGGACAACGTGGGACAACGTGGGACAACGTGGGACAACGTGGGACAACGTGGGACATCGTGGGACAACGTGGGACAACGTGGGACAACGTGGGACAACGTGGGACAACGTGGGACACCGTTGGACAACGTGGGACACCGTTGGACATCGTTGGACACCGTGGGACAACGTGGGACAACGTGGGACAACGTGGGACACCGTTGGACACCGTTGGACATCGTTGGACATCGTTGGACATCGTGGGACACCGTTGGACATCGTTGGACACCGTTGGACATCGTTGGACACCGTGGGACAACGTGGGACAACGTGGGACAACGTGGGACAACGTGGGACAACGTGGGACAACGTGGGACAACGTGGGACAACGTGGGACATCGTGGGACAACGTGGGACAACGTGGGACAACGTGGGACAACGTGGGACACCGTTGGACATCGTTGGACACCGTGGGACAACGTGGGACAACGTGGGACATCGTTGGACATCGTTGGACATCGTGGGACACCGTTGGACATCGTTGGACACCGTTGGACATCGTTGGACACCGTGGGACAACGTGGGACAACGTGGGACAACGTGGGACAACGTGGGACAACGTGGGACAACGTGGGACAACGTGGGACATCGTGGGACAACGTGGGACAACGTGGGACAACGTGGGACAACGTGGGACACCGTTGGACATCGTTGGACACCGTGGGACAACGTTGGACATCGTTGGACACCGTGGGACAACGTGGGACAACGTGGGACAACGTGGGACAACGTGGGACAACGTGGGACAACGTGGGACAACGTGGGACATCGTGGGACAACGTGGGACAACGTGGGACAACGTGGGACAACGTGGGACAACGTGGGACACCGTTGGACAACGTGGGACACCGTTGGACATCGTTGGACACCGTGGGACAACGTGGGACAACGTGGGACAACGTGGGACACCGTTGGACACCGTTGGACATCGTTGGACATCGTTGGACATCGTGGGACACCGTTGGACATCGTTGGACACCGTTGGACATCGTTGGACACCGTTGGACATCGTTGGACACCGTGGGACAACGTGGGACAACGTGGGACAACGTGGGACAACGTGGGACAACGTGGGACAACGTGGGACAACGTGGGACAACGTGGGACAACGTGGGACAACGTGGGACAACGTGGGACAACGTGGGACACCGTTGGACATCGTTGGACACCGTGGGACAACGTGGGACAACGTGGGACAACGTGGGAAACCATGGAACAACGTGGGACAACGTGGGACAACGTGGGACAACGTGGGACAACGTGGGACACCGTTGGACATCGTTGGACACCGTGGGACAACGTGGGACAACGTGGGACAACGTGGGACACCGTTGGACACCGTGGGACACCGTTGCACAACGTGGGACAACGTGGGACAACGTGGGACAACGTGGGACAACGTGGGACAACGTGGGACAACGTGGGACAACGTGGGACAACGTGGGACACCGTTGGACACCGTGGGACACCGTTGGACAACGTGGGACAACGTGGGACAACGTGGGACAACGTGGGACAACGTGGGACACCGTTGGACACCGTGGGACACCGTTGGACACCGTTGGACATCGTTGGACACCGTGGGACAACGTGGGACAACGTGGGACAACGTGGGACAACGTGGGACACCGTTGGACATCGTGGGACAACGTGGGACACCGTTGGACACCGTTGGACATCGCTGGACACCGTTGGACACCGTGGGACAACGTGGGACAACCGGACAACGTGGGACAACGTGGGACAACGTAGGACAACGTGGGACAACGTGGGACACCGTTGGACATCGTTGGACAACGTGGGACATCGTTGGACACCGTGGGACAACGTGGGACAACGTGGGACAACGTGGGAAACCATGGAACAACGTGGGACAACGTGGGACAACGTGGGACAACGTGGGACAACGTGGGACACCGTTGGACATCGTTGGACACCGTGGGACAACGTGGGACAACGTGGGACAACGTGGGACAACGTAGGACAACGTGGGACAACGTGGGACACCGTTGGACATCGTTGGACAACGTGGGACATCGTTGGACACCGTGGGACAACGTGGGACAACGTGGGACAACGTGGGAAACCATGGAACAACGTGGGACAACGTGGGACAACGTGGGACAACGTGGGACAACGTGGGACACCGTTGGACATCGTTGGACACCGTGGGACAACGTGGGACAACGTGGGACAACGTGGGACACCGTTGGACACCGTGGGACACCGTTGGACACCGTTGGACACCGTGGGACACCGTTTTTACACCGTTGGACATCGTTGGACACCGTTGGACACCGTTGGACACCGTTGGACACCGTGGGACAACGTGGGACAACGTGGGACAACGTGGGACAACGTGGGACAACGTGGGACAACGTGGGACAACGTGGGACAACGTGGGACAACGTGGGACAACGTGGGACAACGTGGGACAACGTGGGACAACGTGGGACCACGTGGGACAACGTGGGACAACGTGGGACAACGTGGGACAACGTGGGACAACGTGGGACAACGTGGGACACCGTTGGGCATCGTTGGACACCGTGGGACAACGTGGGACACCGTTGGACAACGTGGGACATCGTTGGACATCGTTGGACATCGTTGGACACCGTTGGACACCGTTGGACACCGTTGGACACCGTTGGACACCGTTGGACACCGTTGGACACAGTGGGACAACGTGGGACAACGTGGGACAACGTGGGAAACCATGGAACAACGTGGGACAACGTGGGACAACGTGGGACAACGTGGGACAACGTGGGACACCGTTGGACATCGTTGGACAACGTGGGACAACGTTGGACACCGTTGGACATCGTTGGACACCGTGGGACAACGTGGGACAACGTGGGACAACGTGGGACAACATGGGACAACGTGGGACAACGTGGGACAACGTGGGACCTCGTGGGACAACGTGGGACAACGTGGGACAACGTGGGACAACGTGGGACAACGTGGGACACCGTTGGACAACGTGGGACACCGTTGGACATCGTTGGACACCGTGGGACAACGTGGGACAACGTGGGACAACGTGGGACACCGTTGGACACCGTTGGACATCGTTGGACATCGTTGGACATCGTGGGACACCGTTGGACATCGTTGGACACCGTTGGACATCGTTGGACACCGTGGGACAACGTGGGACACCGTGGGACAACGTGGGACAACGTGGGACAACGTGGGACAACGTGGGACAACGTGGGACAACGTGGGACATCGTGGGACAACGTGGGACAACGTGGGACAACGTGGGACAACGTGGGACACCGTTGGACATCGTTGGACACCGTGGGACAACGTGGGACAACGTGGGACAACGTGGGAAACCATGGAACAACGTGGGACAACGTGGGACAACGTGGGACAACGTGGGACAACGTGGGACACCGTTGGACATCGTTGGACACCGTGGGACAACGTGGGACAACGTGGGACAACGTGGGACACCGTTGGACACCGTGGGACACCGTTGGACAACGTGGGACAACGTGGGACAACGTGGGACAACGTGGGACAACGTGGGACAACGTGGGACAACGTGGGACAACGTGGGACAACGTGGGACACCGTTGGACACCGTGGGACACCGTTGGACAACGTGGGACAACGTGGGACAACGTGGGACAACGTGGGACACCGTTGGACACCGTGGGACACCGTTGGACACCGTTGGACATCGTTGGACACCGTGGGACAACGTGGGACAACGTGGGACAACGTGGGAAACCATGGAACAACGTGGGACAACGTGGGACAACGTGGGACAACGTGGGACAACGTGGGACACCGTTGGACATCGTTGGACACCGTGGGACAACGTGGGACAACGTGGGACACCGTTGGACACCGTGGGACACCGTTGGACACCGTTGGACACCGTGGGACAACGTGGGACAACGTGGGACAACGTGGGACAACGTGGGACAACGTAGGACAACGTGGGACAACGTGGGACACCGTTGGACACCGTGGGACACCGTTGGACACCGTTGGACATCGTTGGACACCGTGGGACAACGTGGGACAACGTGGGACACCGTTGGACACCGTTGGACATCGTTGGACACCGTTGGACACCGTGGGACAACGTGGGACAACGTGGGACAACGTGGGACAACGTGGGACAACGTAGGACAATGTGGGACAACGTGGGACACCGTTGGACATCGTTGGACAACGTGGGACATCGTGGGACAACGTGGGACAACGTGGGACAACGTGGGACAACGTGGGACACCGTTGGACACCGTGGGACACCGTTGGACACCGTTGGACACCGTGGGACACCGTTGGACACCGTTGGACATCGTTGGACACCGTTGGACACCGTTGGACACCGTTGGACACCGTGGGACAACGTGGGACAACGTGGGACAACGTGGGACAACGTGGGACAACGTGGGACAACGTGGGACAACGTGGGACAACGTGGGACAACGTGGGACAACGTGGGACAACGTGGGACAACGTGGGACAACGTGGGACCACGTGGGACAACGTGGGACAACGTGGGACAACGTGGGACAACGTGGGACAACGTGGGACAACGTGGGACACCGTTGGGCATCGTTGGACACCGTGGGACAACGTGGGACACCGTTGGACAACGTGGGACATCGTTGGACATCGTTGGACATCGTTGGACACCGTTGGACACCGTTGGACACCGTTGGACACCGTTGGACATCGGTGGACATCGTGGGACACCGTTGGACACCGTTGGACATCGTTGGACACCGTTGGACACCGTGGGACAACGTGGGACAACGTGGGACAACGTGGGACAACGTGGGACAACGTGGGACAACGTGGGACAACGTGGGCGAACGTGGGACACCGTTGGACACCGTGGGACACCGTTGGACAAGGTGGGACAACGTGGGACAACGTGCGACAACGTGGGACAACGTGGGACACCGTTGGACACCGTGGGACACCGTTGGACACCGTTGGACATCGTTGGACACCGTGGGACAACGTGGGACAACGTGGGAAACCATGGAACAACGTGGGACAACGTGGGACAACGTGGGACAACGTGGGACAACGTGGGACACCGTTGGACACCGTTGGACAACGTGGGACAACGTGGGACAACGTGGGACAACGTGGGACACCGTTGGACACCGTGGGACACCGTTGGACAACGTGGGACAACGTGGGACAACGTGGGACAACGTGGGACAACGTGGGACACCGTTGGACACCGTGGGACACCGTTGGACACCGTTGGACATCGTTGGACACCGTGGGACAACGTGGGACAACGTGGGACAACGTGGGACAACGTGGGACAACGTGGGACAACGTGGGACACCGTGGGACACCGTTGGACACCGCTGGACATCGTTGGACACCGTGGGACAACGTGGGACAACGTGGGACAACGTGGGACAACGTGGGACAACGTGGGACACCGTTGGACATCGTTGGACATCGTTGGACATCGTGGGACACCGTTGGACATCGTTGGACACCGTTGGACATCGTTGGACACCGTGGGACAACGTGGGACAACGTGGGACAACGTGGGACAACGTGGGACAACGTGGGACAACGTGGGACACCGTTGGACACCGTTGGACAACGTGGGACAACGTGGGACAACGTGGGACAACGTGGGACAACGTGGGACAACGTGGGACACCGTTGGACACCGTGGGACACCGTTGGACAAGGTGGGACAACGTGGGACAACGTGCGACAACGTGGGACAACGTGGGACACCGTTGGACACCGTGGGACACCGTTGGACACCGTTGGACATCGTTGGACACCGTGGGACAACGTGGGACAACGTGGGAAACCATGGAACAACGTGGGACAACGTGGGACAACGTGGGACAACGTGGGACAACGTGGGACACCGTTGGACACCGTTGGACAACGTGGGACAACGTGGGACAACGTGGGACAACGTGGGACACCGTTGGACACCGTGGGACACCGTTGGACAACGTGGGACAACGTGGGACAACGTGGGACAACGTGGGACAACGTGGGACACCGTTGGACACCGTGGGACACCGTTGGACACCGTTGGACATCGTTGGACACCGTGGGACAACGTGGGACAACGTGGGACAACGTGGGACAACGTGGGACAACGTGGGACAACGTGGGACACCGTGGGACACCGTTGGACACCGCTGGACATCGTTGGACACCGTGGGACAACGTGGGACAACGTGGGACAACGTGGGACAACGTGGGACAACGTGGGACAACGTGGGACAACGTGGGACATCGTGGGACAACGTGGGACAACGTGGGACAACGTGGGACAACGTGGGACAACGTGGGACACCGTTGGACAACGTGGGACACCGTTGGACATCGTTGGACACCGTGGGACAACGTGGGACAACGTGGGACAACGTGGGACACCGTTGGACACCGTTGGACATCGTTGGACATCGTTGGACATCGTGGGACACCGTTGGACATCGTTGGACACCGTTGGACATCGTTGGACACCGTGGGACAACGTGGGACAACGTGGGACAACGTAGGACAACGTGGGACAACGTGGGACAACGTGGGACAACGTGGGACAACGTGGGACAACGTTGGACAACGTGGGACAACGTTGGACAACGTGGGACAACGTGGGACACCGTTGGACATCGTTGGACACCGTGGGACAACGTGGGACAACGTGGGACAACGTGGGAAACCATGGAACAACGTGGGACAACGTGGGACAACGTGGGACAACGTGGGACAACGTGGGACACCGTTGGACATCGTTGGACACCGTGGGACAACGTGGGACAACGTGGGACAACGTGGGACACCGTTGGACACCGTGGGACACCGTTGGACAACGTGGGACAACGTGGGACAACGTGGGACAACGTGGGACAACGTGGGACAACGTGGGACAACGTGGGACAACGTGGGACACCGTTGGACACCGTGGGACACCGTTGGACAACGTGGGACAACGTGGGACAACGTGGGACAACGTGGGACAACGTGGGACACCGTTGGACACCGTGGGACACCGTTGGACACCGTTGGACACCGTTGGACACCGTGGGACAACGTGGGACAACGTGGGACAACGTGGGAAACCATGGAACAACGTGGGACAACGTGGGACAACGTGGGACAACGTGGGACAACGTGGGACACCGTTGGACATCGTTGGACACCGTGGGACAACGTGGGACAACGTGGGACACCGTTGGACACCGTTGGACATCGTTGGACACCGTTGGACACCGTGGGACAACGTGGGACAACGTGGGACAACGTGGGACAACGTGGGACAACGTGGGACAACGTGGGACAACGTGGGACACCGTTGGACATCGTTGGACAACGTGGGACATCGTGGGACAACGTGGGACAACGTGGGACAACGTGGGACAACGTGGGACACCGTTGGACACCGTGGGACACCGTTGGACACCGTTGGACACCGTGGGACACCGTTGGACACCGTTGGACATCGTTGGACACCGTTGGACACCGTTGGACACCGTTGGACACCGTGGGACAACGTGGGACAACGTGGCACAACGTGGGACAACGTGGACAACGTGGGACAACGTGGGACAACGTGGGACAACGTGGGACAACGTGGGACAACGTGGGACACCGTTGGACATCGTTGGACACCGTGGGACAACGTGGGACAACGTGGGACAACGTGGGAAACCATGGAACAACGTGGGACAACGTGGGACAACGTGGGACAACGTGGGACACCGTTGGACATCGTTGGACACCGTGGGACAACGTGGGACAACGTGGGACAACGTGGGACACCGTTGGACACCGTGGGACACCGTTGGACAACGTGGGACAACGTGGGACAACGTGGGACAACGTGGGACAACGTGGGACAACGTGGGACAACGTGGGACAACGTGGGACACCGTTGGACACCGTGGGACACCGTTGGACAACGTGGGACAACGTGGGACAACGTGGGACAACGTGGGACAACGTGGGACACCGTTGGACACCGTGGGACACCGTTGGACACCGTTGGACATCGTTGGACACCGTGGGACAACGTGGGACAACGTGGGACAACGTGGGAAACCATGGAACAACGTGGGACAACGTGGGACAACGTGGGACAACGTGGGACAACGTGGGACACCGTTGGACATCGTTAGACACCGTGGGACAACGTGGGACAACGTGGGACACCGTTGGACACCGTTGGACATCGTTGGACACCGTTGGACACCGTGGGACAACGTGGGACAACGTGGGACAACGTAGGACAACGTGGGACAACGTGGGACACCGTTGGACATCGTTGGACAACGTGGGACATCGTGGGACAACGTGGGACAACGTGGGACGACGTGGGACAACGTGGGACACCGTTGGACACCGTGGGACACCGTTGGACACCGTTGGACACCGTGGGACACCGTTGGACACCGTTGGACATCGTTGGACACCGTTGGACACCGTTGGACACCGTTGGACACCGTGGGACAACGTGGGACAACGTGGCACAACGTGGGACAACGTGGGACAACGTGGGACAACGTGGGACAACGTGGGACAACGTGGGACAACGTGGGACAACGTGGGACAACGTGGGACAACGTGGGACAACGTGGGACAACGTGGGACACCGTTGGACACCGTGGGACACCGTTGGACAACGTGGGACAACGTGGGACAACGTGGGACAACGTGGGACAACGTGGGACACCGTTGGACACCGTGGGACACCGTTGGACACCGTTGGACATCGTTGGACACCGTGGGACAACGTGGGACAACGTGGGATACCATGGAACAACGTGGGACAACGTGGGACAACGTGGGACAACGTGGGACAACGTGGGACACCGTTGGACATCGTTGGACAACGTGGGACAACGTGGGACAACGTGGGACAACGTGGGACACCGTTGGACACCGTGGGACACCGTTGGACAACGTGGGACAACGTGGGACAACGTGGGACAACGTGGGACACCGTTGGACATCGTTGGACACCGTGGGACAACGTGGGACAACGTGGGACAACGTGGGAAACCATGGAACAACGTGGGACAACGTGGGACAACGTGGGACAACGTGGGACAACGTGGGACACCGTTGGACATCGTTGGACACCGTGGGACAACGTGGGACAACGTGGGACAACGTGGGACACCGTTGGACACCGTGGGACACCGTTGGACAACGTGGGACAACGTGGGACAACGTGGGACAACGTGGGACAACGTGGGACAACGTGGGACAACGTGGGACAACGTGGGACACCGTTGGACACCGTGGGACACCGTTGGACAACGTGGGACAACGTGGGACAACGTGGGACAACGTGGGACACCGTTGGACACCGTGGGACACCGTTGGACAACGTGGGACAACGTGGGACAACGTGGGACAACGTGGGACAACGTGGGACACCGTTGGACACCGTGGGACACCGTTGGACACCGTTGGACATCGTTGGACACCGTGGGACAACGTGGGACAACGTGGGAAACCATGGAACAACGTGGGACAACGTGGGACAACGTGGGACAACGTGGGACAACGTGGGACACCGTTGGACATCGTTGGACAACGTGGGACAACGTGGGACAACGTGGGACAACGTGGGACACCGTTGGACACCGTGGGACACCGTTGGACAACGTGGGACAACGTGGCACAACGTGGGACAACGTGGGACACCGTTGGACATCGTTGGACACCGTGGGACAACGTGGGACAATGTGGGACAACGTGGGAAACCATGGAACAACGTGGGACAACGTGGGACAACGTGGGACAACGTGGGACAACGTGGGACACCGTTGGACATCGTTGGACACCGTGGGACAACGTGGGACAACGTGGGACAACGTGGGACACCGTTGGACACCGTGGGACACCGTTGGACAACGTGGGACAACGTGGGACAACGTGGGACAACGTGGGACAACGTGGGACACCGTGGGACACCGTGGGACAACGTGGGACACCGTTGGACACCGTGGGACACCGTTGGACAACGTGGGACAACGTGGGACAACGTGGGACAACGTGGGACAACGTGGGACACCGTTGGACACCGTGGGACACCGTTGGACACCGTTGGACATCGTTGGACACCGTGGGACAACGTGGGACAACGTGGGACAACGTGGGAAACCATGGAACAACGTGGGACAACGTGGGACAACGTGGGACAACGTGGGACAACGTGGGACACCGTTGGACATCGTTGGACACCGTGGGACAACGTGGGACAACGTGGGACACCGTTGGACACCGTTGGACATCGTTGGACACCGTTGGACACCGTGGGACAACGTGGGACAACGTGGGACAACGTGGGACAACGTGGGACAACGTGGGACAACGTGGGACAACGTGGGACACCGTTGGACATCGTTGGACAACGTGGGACATCGTGGGACAACGTGGGACAACGTGGGACAACGTGGGACAACGTGGGACACCGTTGGACACCGTGGGACACCGTTGGACACCGTTGGACACCGTGGGACACCGTTGGACACCGTTGGACATCGTTGGACACCGTTGGACACCGTTGGACACCGTTGGACACCGTGGGACAACGTGGGACAACGTGGCACAACGTGGGACAACGTGGGACAACGTGGGACAACGTGGGACAACGTGGGACAACGTGGGACAACGTGGGACAACGTGGGACACCGTTGGACATCGTTGGACACCGTGGGACAACGTGGGACAACGTGGGACAACGTGGGAAACCATGGAACAACGTGGGACAACGTGGGACAACGTGGGACAACGTGGGACAACGTGGGACACCGTTGGACACCGTGGGACACCGTTGGACAACGTGGGACAACGTGGGACAACGTGGGACAACGTGGGACAACGTGGGACACCGTGGGACACCGTGGGACACCGTTGGACACCGTTGGACATCGTTGGACACCGTGGGACAACGTGGGACAACGTGGGACAACGTGGGACAACGTGGGACAACGTGGGACACCGTTGGACATCGTTGGACAACGTGGGACAACGTGGGACAACGTGGGACAACGTGGGACACCGTTGGACACCGTGGGACACCGTTGGACACCGTTGGACACCGTGGGACACCGTTGGACACCGTTGGACATCGTTGGACACCGTTGGACACCGTTGGACACCGTTGGACACCGTGGGACAACGTGGGACAACGTGGCACAACGTGGGACAACGTGGGACAACGTGGGACAACGTTGGACATCGTTGGACACCGTGGGACAACGTGGGACAACGTGGGACAACGTGGGACACCGTTGGACACCGTGGGACATCGTGGGACAACGTGGGACAACGTGGGACAACGTGGGACAACGTGGGACAACGTGGGACAACGTGGGATAACGTGGGACAACGTGGGACACCGTTGGACACCGTGGGACACCGTTGGACAACGTGGGACAACGTGGGACAACGTGGGACAACGTGGGACAACGTGGGACACCGTTGGACACCGTGGGACACCGTTGGACACCGTTGGACATCGTTGGACACCGTGGGACAACGTGGGACAACGTGGGACAACGTGGGAAACCATGGAACAACGTGGGACAACGTGGGACAACGTGGGACAACGTGGGACAACGTGGGACACCGTTGGACATCGTTGGACACCGTGGGACAACGTGGGACAACGTGGGACACCGTTGGACACCGTTGGACATCGTTGGACACCGTTGGACACCGTGGGACAACGTGGGACAACGTGGGACAACGTAGGACAACGTGGGACAACGTGGGACACCGTTGGACATCGTTGGACAACGTGGGACATCGTGGGACAACGTGGGACAACGTGGGACGACGTGGGACAACGTGGGACACCGTTGGACACCGTGGGACACCGTTGGACACCGTTGGACACCGTGGGACACCGTTGGACACCGTTGGACATCGTTGGACACCGTTGGACACCGTTGGACACCGTTGGACACCGTGGGACAACGTGGGACAACGTGGGACAACGTGGGACAACGTGGGACAACGTGGGACAACGTGGGACAACGTGGGACAACGTGGGACAACGTGGGACAACGTGGGACAACGTGGGACAACGTGGGACAACGTGGGACAACGTGGGACACCGTTGGACACCGTGGGACACCGTTGGACAACGTGGGACAACGTGGGACAACGTGGGACAACGTGGGACAACGTGGGACACCGTTGGACACCGTGGGACACCGTTGGACACCGTTGGACATCGTTGGACACCGTGGGACAACGTGGGACAACGTGGGATACCATGGAACAACGTGGGACAACGTGGGACAACGTGGGACAACGTGGGACAACGTGGGACACCGTTGGACATCGTTGGACAACGTGGGACAACGTGGGACAACGTGGGACAACGTGGGACACCGTTGGACACCGTGGGACACCGTTGGACAACGTGGGACAACGTGGGACAACGTGGGACAACGTGGGACACCGTTGGACATCGTTGGACACCGTGGGACAACGTGGGACAACGTGGGACAACGTGGGAAACCATGGAACAACGTGGGACAACGTGGGACAACGTGGGACAACGTGGGACAACGTGGGACACCGTTGGACATCGTTGGACACCGTGGGACAACGTGGGACAACGTGGGACAACGTGGGACACCGTTGGACACCGTGGGACACCGTTGGACAACGTGGGACAACGTGGGACAACGTGGGACAACGTGGGACAACGTGGGACAACGTGGGACAACGTGGGACAACGTGGGACGACGTGGGACAACGTGGGACAACGTGGCACAACGTGGGACAACGTGGGACAACGTGGGACAACGTGGGACAACGTGGGACAACGTGGGACAACGTGGGACAACGTGGGACACCGTTGGACATCGTTGGACACCGTGGGACAACGTGGGACAACGTGGGACAACGTGGGAAACCATGGAACAACGTGGGACAACGTGGGACAACGTGGGACAACGTGGGACAACGTGGGACACCGTTGGACACCGTGGGACACCGTTGGACAACGTGGGACAACGTGGGACAACGTGGGACAACGTGGGACAACGTGGGACACCGTTGGACACCGTGGGACACCGTTGGACACCGTTGGACATCGTTGGACACCGTGGGACAACGTGGGACAACGTGGGACAACGTGGGACAACGTGGGACAACGTGGGACACCGTTGGACATCGTTGGACTACGTGGGACAACGTGGGACAACGTGGGACAACGTGGGACACCGTTGGACACCGTGGGACACCGTTGGACACCGTTGGACACCGTGGGACACCGTTGGACACCGTTGGACATCGTTGGACACCGTTGGACACCGTTGGACACCGTTGGACACCGTGGGACAACGTGGGACAACGTGGCACAACGTGGGACAACGTGGGACAACGTGGGACAACGTTGGACATCGTTGGACACCGTGGGACAACGTGGGACAACGTGGGACAACGTGGGACACCGTTGGACACCGTGGGACACCGTTGGACAACGTGGGACAACGTGGGACAACGTGGGACAACGTGGGACAACGTGGGACAACGTGGGATAACGTGGGACAACGTGGGACAACGTTGGACATCGTTGGACACCGTGGGACAACGTGGGACAACGTGGGACAACGTGGGACACCGTTGGACACCGTGGGACACCGTGGGACAACGTGGGACACCGTTGGACACCGTGGGACACCGTTGGACACCGTTGGACATCGTTGGACACCGTGGGACAACGTGGGACAACGTGGGACAACGTGGGAAACCATGGAACAACGTGGGACAACGTGGGACAACGTGGGACAACGTGGGACAACGTGGGACACCGTTGGACATCGTTGGACACCGTGGGACAACGTGGGACAACGTGGGACACCGTTGGACACCGTTGGACATCGTTGGACACCGTTGGACACCGTGGGACAACGTGGGACAACGTGGGACAACGTAGGACAACGTGGGACAACGTGGGACACCGTTGGACATCGTTGGACAACGTGGGACATCGTGGGACAACGTGGGACAACGTGGGACAACGTGGGACAACGTGGGACACCGTTGGACACCGTGGGACACCGTTGGACACCGTTGGACACCGTGGGACACCGTTGGACACCGTTGGACATCGTTGGACACCGTTGGACACCGTTGGACACCGTTGGACACCGTGGGCCAACGTGGGCCAACGTGGCACAACGTGGGACAACGTGGGACAACGTGGGACAACGTGGGACAACGTGGGACAACGTGGGACAACGTGGGACAACGTGGGACAACGTGGGACAACGTGGGACAACGTGGGACAACGTGGGACACCGTTGGACACCGTGGGACACCGTTGGACAACGTGGGACAACGTGGGACAACGTGGGACAACGTGGGACAACGTGGGACACCGTTGGACACCGTGGGACACCGTTGGACACCGTTGGACATCGTTGGACACCGTGGGACAACGTGGGACAACGTGGGATACCATGGAACAACGTGGGACAACGTGGGACAACGTGGGACAACGTGGGACAACGTGGGACACCGTTGGACATCGTTGGACAACGTGGGACAACGTGGGACAACGTGGGACAACGTGGGACACCGTTGGACACCGTGGGACACCGTTGGACAACGTGGGACAACGTGGGACAACGTGGGACAACGTGGGACACCGTTGGACATCGTTGGACACCGTGGGACAACGTGGGACAACGTGGGACAACGTGGGAAACCATGGAACAACGTGGGACAACGTGGGACAACGTGGGACAACGTGGGACAACGTGGGACACCGTTGGACATCGTTGGACACCGTGGGACAACGTGGGACAACGTGGGACAACGTGGGACACCGTTGGACACCGTGGGACACCGTTGGACAACGTGGGACAACGTGGGACAACGTGGGACAACGTGGGACAACGTGGGACACCGTTGGACACCGTGGGACACCGTTGGACACCGTTGGACATCGTTGGACACCGTGGGACAACGTGGGACAACGTGGGATACCATGGAACAACGTGGGACAACGTCGGACAACGTGGGACAACGTGGGACAACGTGGGACACCGTTGGACATCGTTGGACAACGTGGGACAACGTGGGACAACGTGGGACAACGTGGGACACCGTTGGACACCGTGGGACACCGTTGGACAACGTGGGACAACGTGGCACAACGTGGGACAACGTGGGACACCGTTGGACATCGTTGGACACCGTGGGACAACGTGGGACAATGTGGGACAACGTGGGAAACCATGGAACAACGTGGGACAACGTGGGACAACGTGGGACAACGTGGGACAACGTGGGACACCGTTGGACATCGTTGGACACCGTGGGACAACGTGGGACAACGTGGGACAACGTGGGACACCGTTGGACACCGTGGGACACCGTTGGACAACGTGGGACAACGTGGGACAACGTGGGACAACGTGGGACAACGTGGGACAACGTGGGACAACGTGGGACAACGTGGGACACCGTTGGACACCGTGGGACACCGTTGGACAACGTGGGACAACGTGGGACAACGTGGGACAACGTGGGACAACGTGGGACACCGTTGGACACCGTGGGACACCGTTGGACACCGTTGGACATCGTTGGACACCGTGGGACAACGTGGGACAACGTGGGACAACGTGGGAAACCATGGAACAACGTGGGACAACGTGGGACAACGTGGGACAACGTGGGACAACGTGGGACACCGTTGGACATCGTTGGACACCGTGGGACAACGTGGGACAACGTGGGACACCGTTGGACACCGTTGGACATCGTTGGACACCGTTGGACACCGTGGGACAACGTGGGACAACGTGGGACAACGTGGGACAACGTGGGACAACGTGGGACAACGTGGGACAACGTGGGACACCGTTGGACATCGTTGGACAACGTGGGACATCGTGGGACAACGTGGGACAACGTGGGACAACGTGGGACAACGTGGGACACCGTTGGACACCGTGGGACACCGTTGGACACCGTTGGACACCGTGGGACACCGTTGGACACCGTTGGACATCGTTGGACACCGTTGGACACCGTTGGACACCGTTGGACACCGTGGGACAACGTGGGACAACGTCGCACAACGTGGGACAACGTGGGACAACGTGGGACAACGTGGGACAACGTGGGACAACGTGGGACAACGTGGGACAACGTGGGACACCGTTGGACATCGTTGGACACCGTGGGACAACGTGGGACAACGTGGGACAACGTGGGAAACCATGGAACAACGTGGGACAACGTGGGACAACGTGGGACAACGTGGGACAACGTGGGACACCGTTGGACACCGTGGGACACCGTTGGACAACGTGGGACAACGTGGGACAACGTGGGACAACGTGGGACAACGTGGGACACCGTTGGACACCGTGGGACACCGTTGGACACCGTTGGACATCGTTGGACACCGTGGGACAACGTGGGACAACGTGGGACAACGTGGGACAACGTGGGACAACGTGGGACACCGTTGGACATCGTTGGACAACGTGGGACAACGTGGGACAACGTGGGACAACGTGGGACACCGTTGGACACCGTGGGACACCGTTGGACACCGTTGGACACCGTGGGACACCGTTGGACACCGTTGGACATCGTTGGACACCGTTGGACACCGTTGGACACCGTTGGACACCGTGGGACAACGTGGGACAACGTGGCACAACGTGGGACAACGTGGGACAACGTGGGACAACGTTGGACATCGTTGGACACCGTGGGACAACGTGGGACAACGTGGGACAACGTGGGACACCGTTGGACACCGTGGGACACCGTTGGACAACGTGGGACAACGTGGGACAACGTGGGACAACGTGGGACAACGTGGGACAACGTGGGATAACGTGGGACAACGTGGGACACCGTTGGACACCGTGGGACACCGTTGGACAACGTGGGACAACGTGGGACAACGTGGGACAACGTGGGACAACGTGGGACACCGTTGGACACCGTGGGACACCGTTGGACACCGTTGGACATCGTTGGACACCGTGGGACAACGTGGGACAACGTGGGACAACGTGGGAAACCATGGAACAACGTGGGACAACGTGGGACAACGTGGGACAACGTGGGACAACGTGGGACACCGTTGGACATCGTTGGACACCGTGGGACAACGTGGGACAACGTGGGACACCGTTGGACACCGTTGGACATCGTTGGACACCGTTGGACACCGTGGGACAACGTGGGACAACGTGGGACAACGTAGGACAACGTGGGACAACGTGGGACACCGTTGGACATCGTTGGACAACGTGGGACATCGTGGGACAACGTGGGACAACGTGGGACGACGTGGGACAACGTGGGACACCGTTGGACACCGTGGGACACCGTTGGACACCGTTGGACACCGTGGGACACCGTTGGACACCGTTGGACATCGTTGGACACCGTTGGACACCGTTGGACACCGTTGGACACCGTGGGACAACGTGGGACAACGTGGGACAACGTGGGACAACGTGGGACAACGTGGGACAACGTGGGACAACGTGGGACAACGTGGGACAACGTGGGACAACGTGGGACAACGTGGGACAACGTGGGACAACGTGGGACAACGTGGGACACCGTTGGACACCGTGGGACACCGTTGGACAACGTGGGACAACGTGGGACAACGTGGGACAACGTGGGACAACGTGGGACACCGTTGGACACCGTGGGACACCGTTGGACACCGTTGGACATCGTTGGACACCGTGGGACAACGTGGGACAACGTGGGATACCATGGAACAACGTGGGACAACGTGGGACAACGTGGGACAACGTGGGACAACGTGGGACACCGTTGGACAACGTTGGACAACGTGGGACAACGTGGGACAACGTGGGACAACGTGGGACACCGTTGGACACCGTGGGACACCGTTGGACAACGTGGGACAACGTGGGACAACGTGGGACAACGTGGGACACCGTTGGACATCGTTGGACACCGTGGGACAACGTGGGACAACGTGGGACAACGTGGGAAACCATGGAACAACGTGGGACAACGTGGGACAACGTGGGACAACGTGGGACAACGTGGGACACCGTTGGACATCGTTGGACACCGTGGGACAACGTGGGACAACGTGGGACAACGTGGGACACCGTTGGACACCGTGGGACACCGTTGGACAACGTGGGACAACGTGGGACAACGTGGGACAACGTGGGACAACGTGGGACAACGTGGGACAACGTGGGACAACGTGGGACGACGTGGGACAACGTGGGACAACGTGGCACAACGTGGGACAACGTGGGACAACGTGGGACAACGTGGGACAACGTGGGACAACGTGGGACATCGTGGGACAACGTGGGACAACGTGGGACAACGTGGGACAACGTGGGACACCGTTGGACACCGTGGGACACCGTTGGACAACGTGGGACAACGTGGGACAACGTGGGACACCGTTGGACACCGTTGGACATCGTTGGACACCGTGGGACAACGTGGGACAACGTGGGACAACGTGGGACAACGTGGGACAACGTGGGACACCGTTGGACATCGTTGGACTACGTGGGACAACGTGGGACAACGTGGGACAACGTGGGACACCGTTGGACACCGTGGGACACCGTTGGACACCGTTGGACACCGTGGGACACCGTTGGACACCGTTGGACATCGTTGGACACCGTTGGACACCGTTGGACACCGTTGGACACCGTGGGACAACGTGGGACAACGTGGCACAACGTGGGACAACGTGGGACAACGTGGGACAACGTTGGACATCGTTGGACACCGTGGGACAACGTGGGACAACGTGGGACAACGTGGGACACCGTTGGACACCGTGGGACACCGTTGGACAACGTGGGACAACGTGGGACAACGTGGGACAACGTGGGACAACGTGGGACAACGTGGGATAACGTGGGACAACGTGGGACACCGTTGGACACCGTGGGACACCGTTGGACAACGTGGGACAACGTGGGACAACGTGGGACAACGTGGGACAACGTGGGACACCGTTGGACACCGTGGGACACCGTTGGACACCGTTGGACATCGTTGGACACCGTGGGACAACGTGGGACAACGTGGGACAACGTGGGAAACCATGGAACAACGTGGGACAACGTGGGACAACGTGGGACAACGTGGGACAACGTGGGACACCGTTGGACATCGTTGGACACCGTGGGACAACGTGGGACAACGTGGGACACCGTTGGACACCGTTGGACATCGTTGGACACCGTTGGACACCGTGGGACAACGTGGGACAACGTGGGACAACGTAGGACAACGTGGGACAACGTGGGACACCGTTGGACATCGTTGGACAACGTGGGACATCGTGGGACAACGTGGGACAACGTGGGACGACGTGGGACAACGTGGGACACCGTTGGACACCGTGGGACACCGTTGGACACCGTTGGACACCGTGGGACACCGTTGGACACCGTTGGACATCGTTGGACACCGTTGGACACCGTTGGACACCGTTGGACACCGTGGGACAACGTGGGACAACGTGGCACAACGTGGGACAACGTGGGACAACGTGGGACAACGTGGGACAACGTGGGACAACGTGGGACAACGTGGGACAACGTGGGACAACGTGGGACAACGTGGGACAACGTGGGACAACGTGGGACAACGTGGGACAACGTGGGACACCGTTGGACACCGTGGGACACCGTTGGACAACGTGGGACAACGTGGGACAACGTGGGACAACGTGGGACAACGTGGGACACCGTTGGACACCGTGGGACACCGTTGGACACCGTTGGACATCGTTGGACACCGTGGGACAACGTGGGACAACGTGGGATACCATGGAACAACGTGGGACAACGTGGGACAACGTGGGACAACGTGGGACAACGTGGGACACCGTTGGACATCGTTGGACAACGTGGGACAACGTGGGACAACGTGGGACAACGTGGGACACCGTTGGACACCGTGGGACACCGTTGGACAACGTGGGACAACGTGGGACAACGTGGGACAACGTGGGACACCGTTGGACATCGTTGGACACCGTGGGACAACGTGGGACAACGTGGGACAACGTGGGAAACCATGGAACAACGTGGGACAACGTGGGACAACGTGGGACAACGTGGGACAACGTGGGACACCGTTGGACATCGTTGGACACCGTGGGACAACGTGGGACAACGTGGGACAACGTGGGACACCGTTGGACACCGTGGGACACCGTTGGACAACGTGGGACAACGTGGGACAACGTGGGACAACGTGGGACAACGTGGGACAACGTGGGACAACGTGGGACAACGTGGGACACCGTTGGACACCGTGGGACACCGTTGGACAACGTGGGACAACGTGGGACAACGTGGGACAACGTGGGACAACGTGGGACACCGTGGGACACCGTGGGACACCGTTGGACACCGTTGGACATCGTTGGACACCGTGGGACACCGTGGGACAACGTGGGACAACGTGGGACACCGTTGGACACCGTTGGACATCGTTGGACACCGTTGGACACCGTGGGACAACGTGGGACAACGTGGGACAACGTGGGACAACGTGGGACAACGTGGGACACCGTTGGACATCGTTGGACACCGTGGGACAACGTGGGACAACGTGGGACAACGTGGGACAACGTGGGACAACGTGGGACAACGTGGGACACCGTTGGACATCGTTGGACAACGTGGGACATCGTGGGACAACGTGGGACAACGTGGGACAACGTGGGACAACGTGGGACACCGTTGGACACCGTGGGACACCGTTGGACACCGTTGGACACCGTGGGACACCGTTGGACACCGTTGGACATCGTTGGATACCGTTGGACACCGTTGGACACCGTTGGACACCGTGGGACAACGTGGGACAACGTGGCACAACGTGGGACAACGTGGGACAACGTGGGACAACGTGGGACAACGTGGGACAACGTGGGACAACGTGGGACAACGTGGGACAACGTGGGACAACGTGGGACCACGTGGGACAACGTGGGACAACGTGGGACAACGTGGGACAACGTGGGACAACGTGGGACAACGTGGGACACCGTTGGGCATCGTTGGACACCGTGGGACAACGTGGGACACCGTTGGACAACGTGGGACATCGTTGGACATCGTTGGACATCGTTGGACACCGTTGGACACCGTTGGACACCGTTGGACACCGTTGGACATCGGTGGACATCGTGGGACACCGTTGGACACCGTTGGACATCGTTGGACACCGTTGGACACCGTTGGACACCGTTGGACACCGTGGGACAACGTGGGACAACGTGGCACAACGTGGGACAACGTGGGACAACGTGGGACAACGTGGGACAACGTGGGACAACGTGGGACAACGTGGGACAACGTGGGACAACGTGGGACAACGTGGGACAACGTGGGACAACGTGGGACACCGTTGGACACCGTGGGACACCGTTGGACAACGTGGGACAACGTGGGACAACGTGGGACAACGTGGGACAACGTGGGACACCGTTGGACACCGTGGGACACCGTTGGACACCGTTGGACATCGTTGGACACCGTGGGACAACGTGGGACAACGTGGGATACCATGGAACAACGTGGGACAACGTGGGACAACGTGGGACAACGTGGGACAACGTGGGACACCGTTGGACACCGTTGGACATCGTTGGACACCGTTGGACACCGTGGGACAACGTGGGACAACGTGGGACAACGTGGGACAACGTGGGACAACGTGGGACACCGTTGGACATCGTTGGACACCGTGGGACAACGTGGGACAACGTGGGACAACGTGGGACAACGTGGGACAACGTGGGACAACGTGGGACACCGTTGGACATCGTTGGACAACGTGGGACATCGTGGGACAACGTGGGACAACGTGGGACAACGTGGGACAACGTGGGACACCGTTGGACACCGTGGGACACCGTTGGACACCGTTGGACACCGTGGGACACCGTTGGACACCGTTGGACATCGTTGGATACCGTTGGACACCGTTGGACACCGTTGGACACCGTGGGACAACGTGGGACAACGTGGCACAACGTGGGACAACGTGGGACAACGTGGGACAACGTGGGACAACGTGGGACAACGTGGGACAACGTGGGACAACGTGGGACAACGTGGGACAACGTGGGACCACGTGGGACAACGTGGGACAACGTGGGACAACGTGGGACAACGTGGGACAACGTGGGACAACGTGGGACACCGTTGGACATCGTTGGACACCGTGGGACAACGTGGGACACCGTTGGACAACGTGGGACATCGTTGGACATCGTTGGACATCGTTGGACACCGTTGGACACCGTTGGACACCGTTGGACACCGTTGGACATCGGTGGACATCGTGGGACACCGTTGGACACCGTTGGACATCGTTGGACACCGTTGGACACCGTGGGACAACGTGGGACAACGTGGGACAACGTGGGACAACGTGGGACAACGTGGGACAACGTGGGACAACGTGGGACAACGTGGGACAACGTGGGACACCGTTGGACACCGTGGGACACCGTTGGACACCGTTGGACATCGTTGGACACCGTGGGACAACGTGGGACAACGTGGGAAACCATGGAACAACGTGGGACAACGTGGGACAACGTGGGACAACGTGGGACAACGTGGGACACCGTTGGACATCGTTGGACACCGTGGGACAACGTGGGACAACGTGGGACAACGTGGGACACCGTTGGACACCGTGGGACACCGTTGGACAACGTGGGACAACGTGGGACACCGTGGGACACCGTTGGACACCGTTGGACATCGTTGGACACCGTTGGACACCGTTGGACACCGTTGGACACCGTGGGACAACGTGGGACAACGTGGCACAACGTGGGACAACGTGGGACAACGTGGGACAACGTGGGACAACGTGGGACAACGTGGGACAACGTGGGACAACGTGGGACAACGTGGGACAACGTGGGACAACGTGGGACAACGTGGGACACCGTTGGACACCGTGGGACACCGTTGGACAACGTGGGACAACGTGGGACAACGTGGGACAACGTGGGACAACGTGGGACACCGTTGGACACCGTGGGACACCGTTGGACACCGTTGGACATCGTTGGACACCGTGGGACAACGTGGGACAACGTGGGATACCATGGAACAACGTGGGACAACGTGGGACAACGTGGGACAACGTGGGACAACGTGGGACACCGTTGGACATCGTTGGACAACGTGGGACAACGTGGGACAACGTGGGACAACGTGGGACACCGTTGGACACCGTGGGACACCGTTGGACAACGTGGGACAACGTGGGACAACGTGGGACAACGTGGGACACCGTTGGACATCGTTGGACACCGTGGGACAACGTGGGACAACGTGGGACAACGTGGGAAACCATGGAACAACGTGGGACAACGTGGGACAACGTGGGACAACGTGGGACAACGTGGGACACCGTTGGACATCGTTGGACACCGTGGGACAACGTGGGACAACGTGGGACAACGTGGGACACCGTTGGACACCGTGGGACACCGTTGGACAACGTGGGACAACGTGGGACAACGTGGGACAACGTGGGACAACGTGGGACAACGTGGGACAACGTGGGACAACGTGGGACACCGTTGGACACCGTGGGACACCGTTGGACAACGTGGGACAACGTGGGACAACGTGGGACAACGTGGGACAACGTGGGACACCGTTGGACACCGTGGGACACCGTTGGACACCGTTGGACATCGTTGGACACCGTGGGACAACGTGGGACAACGTGGGACACCGTGGGACACCGTTGGACACCGTTGGACATCGTTGGACACCGTTGGACACCGTGGGACAACGTGGGACAACGTGGGACAACGTGGGACAACGTGGGACAACGTGGGACACCGTTGGACATCGTTGGACACCGTGGGACAACGTGGGACAACGTGGGACAACGTGGGACAACGTGGGACAACGTGGGACAACGTGGGACACCGTTGGACATCGTTGGACAACGTGGGACATCGTGGGACAACGTGGGACAACGTGGGACAACGTGGGACAACGTGGGACACCGTTGGACACCGTGGGACACCGTTGGACACCGTTGGACACCGTGGGACACCGTTGGACACCGTTGGACATCGTTGGATACCGTTGGACACCGTTGGACACCGTTGGACACCGTGGGACAACGTGGGACAACGTCGCACAACGTGGGACAACGTGGGACAACGTGGGACAACGTGGGACAACGTGGGACAACGTGGGACAACGTGGGACAACGTGGGACAACGTGGGACAACGTGGGACCACGTGGGACAACGTGGGACAACGTGGGACAACGTGGGACAACGTGGGACAACGTGGGACAACGTGGGACACCGTTGGGCATCGTTGGACACCGTGGGACAACGTGGGACACCGTTGGACAACGTGGGACATCGTTGGACATCGTTGGACATCGTTGGACACCGTTGGACACCGTTGGACACCGTTGGACACCGTTGGACATCGGTGGACATCGTGGGACACCGTTGGACACCGTTGGACATCGTTGGACACCGTTGGACACCGTTGGACACCGTTGGACACCGTGGGACAACGTGGGACAACGTGGCACAACGTGGGACAACGTGGGACAACGTGGGACAACGTGGGACAACGTGGGACAACGTGGGACAACGTGGGACAACGTGGGACAACGTGGGACAACGTGGGACAACGTGGGACAACGTGGGACACCGTTGGACACCGTGGGACACCGTTGGACAACGTGGGACAACGTGGGACAACGTGGGACAACGTGGGACAACGTGGGACACCGTTGGACACCGTGGGACACCGTTGGACACCGTTGGACATCGTTGGACACCGTGGGACAACGTGGGACAACGTGGGATACCATGGAACAACGTGGGACAACGTGGGACAACGTGGGACAACGTGGGACAACGTGGGACACCGTTGGACATCGTTGGACAACGTGGGACAACGTGGGACAACGTGGGACAACGTGGGACACCGTTGGACACCGTGGGACACCGTTGGACACCGTTGGACATCGTTGGACACCGTGGGACAACGTGGGACAACGTGGGACAACGTGGGACACCGTTGGACACCGTTGGACATCGTTGGACACCGTTGGACACCGTGGGACAACGTGGGACAACGTGGGACAACGTGGGACAACGTGGGACAACGTGGGACACCGTTGGACATCGTTGGACACCGTGGGACAACGTGGGACAACGTGGGACAACGTGGGACAACGTGGGACAACGTGGGACAACGTGGGACACCGTTGGACATCGTTGGACAACGTGGGACATCGTGGGACAACGTGGGACAACGTGGGACAACGTGGGACAACGTGGGACACCGTTGGACACCGTGGGACACCGTTGGACACCGTTGGACACCGTGGGACACCGTTGGACACCGTTGGACATCGTTGGATACCGTTGGACACCGTTGGACACCGTTGGACACCGTGGGACAACGTGGGACAACGTGGCACAACGTGGGACAACGTGGGACAACGTGGGACAACGTGGGACAACGTGGGACAACGTGGGACAACGTGGGACAACGTGGGACAACGTGGGACAACGTGGGACCACGTGGGACAACGTGGGACAACGTGGGACAACGTGGGACAACGTGGGACAACGTGGGACAACGTGGGACACCGTTGGGCATCGTTGGACACCGTGGGACAACGTGGGACACCGTTGGACAACGTGGGACATCGTTGGACATCGTTGGACATCGTTGGACACCGTTGGACACCGTTGGACACCGTTGGACACCGTTGGACATCGGTGGACATCGTGGGACACCGTTGGACACCGTTGGACATCGTTGGACACCGTTGGACACCGTGGGACAACGTGGGACAACGTGGGACAACGTGGGACAACGTGGGACAACGTGGGACAACGTGGGACAACGTGGGACAACGTGGGACACCGTTGGACACCGTGGGACACCGTTGGACACCGTTGGACATCGTTGGACACCGTGGGACAACGTGGGACAACGTGGGAAACCATGGAACAACGTGGGACAACGTGGGACAACGTGGGACAACGTGGGACAACGTGGGACACCGTTGGACATCGTTGGACACCGTGGGACAACGTGGGACAACGTGGGACAACGTGGGACACCGTTGGACACCGTGGGACACCGTTGGACAACGTGGGACAACGTGGGACAACGTGGGACAACGTGGGACAACGTGGGACAACGTGGGACAACGTGGGACAACGTGGGACACCGTTGGACACCGTGGGACACCGTTGGACACCGTTGGACATCGTTGGACACCGTGGGACAACGTGGGACAACGTGGGACAACGTGGGAAACCATGGAACAACGTGGGACAACGTGGGACAACGTGGGACAACGTGGGACAGCGTGGGACACCGTTGGACACCGTTGGACATCGTTGGACACCGTGGGACAACGTGGGACAACGTGGGACAACGTGGGACACCGTTGGACACCGTGGGACACCGTTGGACAACGTGGGACAACGTGGGACAACGTGGGACAACGTGGGACAACGTGGGACAACGTGGGACAACGTGGGACACCGTTGGACAGCGTGGGACACCGTTGGACACCGTTGGACATCGTTGGACACCGTGGGACAACGTGGGACAACGTGGGACAACGTGGGACAACGTGGGACAACGTGGGACAACGTGGGACAACGTGGGACACCGTTGGACATCGTTGGACACCGTGGGACAACGTGGGACAACGTGGGACAACGTGGGACACCGTTGGACAGCGTGGGACACCGTTGGACACCGTTGGACATCGTTGGACACCGTGGGACAACGTGGGACAACGTGGGACAACGTGGGAAACCATGGAACAACGTGGGACAACGTGGGACAACGTGGGACAACGTGGGACAACGTGGGACACCGTTGGACATCGTTGGACACCGTGGGACAACGTGGGACAACGTGGGACAACGTGGGACATCGTTGGACACCGTTGGACACCGTTGGACACCGTTGGACACCGTTGGACATCGGTGGACATCGTGGGACACCGTTGGACACCGTTGGACACCGTGGGACAACGTGGGACAACGTGGGACAACGTAGGACAACGTGGGACAACGTGGGACACCGTTGGACATCGTTGGACAACGTGGGACAACGTGGGACAACGTGGGACAACGTGGGACAACGTGGGACAACGTGGGACAACGTGGGACAACGTGGGACAACGTGGGACAACGTGGGACAACGTGGGACAACGTGGGACAACGTGGGACAACGTGGGACAACGTGGGACAACGTGGGACAACGTGGGACACCGTTGGACATCGTTGGACACCGTGGGACAACGTGGGACAACGTGGGACAACGTGGGACACCGTTGGACACCGTTGGACATCGTTGGACATCGTTGGTCATCGTGGGACACCGTTGGACATCGTTGGACATCGTTGGACACCGTTGGACATCGTTGGACATCGTTGGACATCGTTGGACACCGTTGGACACCGTTGGACACCGTTGGACACCGTTGGACATCGGTGGACATCGTGGGACACCGTTGGACACCGTTGGACATCGTTGGACACCGTTGGACACCGTGGGACAACGTAGGACAACGTGGGACAACGTGGGACAACGTGGGACAACGTGGGACAACGTGGGACATCGTGGGACAACGTGGGACAACGTGGGACAACGTGGGACAACGTGGGACACCGTTGGACAACGTGGGACACCGTTGGACAACGTGGGACACCGTTGGACATCGTTGGACACCGTGGGACAACGTGGGACAACGTGGGACAACGTGGGACACCGTTGGACACCGTTGGACATCGTTGGACATCGTTGGACATCGTGGGACACCGTTGGACATCGTTGGACATCGTTGGACACCGTTGGACATCGTTGGACACCGTTGGACATCGTTGGACATCGTTGGACATCGTGGGACACCGTTGGACATCGTTGGACATCGTTGGACACCGTTGGACATCGTTGGACATCGTTGGACATCGTTGGACACCGTTGGACACCGTTGGACACCGTTGGACACCGTTGGACACCGTTGGACACCGTTGGACATCGTTGGACACCGTGGGACAACGTGGGACAACGTGGGACAACGTGGGAAACCATGGAACAACGTGGGACAACGTGGGACAACGTGGGACAACGTGGGACAACGTGGGACACCGTTGGACATCGTTGGACAACGTGGGACAACGTGGGACAACGTGGGACAACGTGGGACAACGTGGGACAACGTGGGACAACGTGGGACACCGTTGGACACCGTGGGACACCGTTGGACACCGTTGGACACCGTTGGACATCGTTGGACACCGTGGGACAACGTGGGACAACGTGTGAAACCATGGAACAACGTGGGACAACGTGGGACAACGTGGGACACCGATGGACATCGTTGGACACCGTGGGACAACGTGGGACAACGTGGGACAACGTGGGACAACGTGGGACACCGTTGGACATCGTTGGACACCGTGGGACAACGTGGGACAACGTGGGACACCGTTGGACACCGTTGGACATCGTTGGACACCGTTGGACACCGTGGGACAACGTGGGACAACGTGGGACAACGTGGGACAACGTGGGACAACGTAGGACAACGTGGGACAACGTGGGACACCGTTGGACATCGTTGGACAACGTGGGACATCGTGGGACAACGTGGGACAACGTGGGACAACGTGGGACAACGTGGGACACCGTTGGACACCGTGGGACACCGTTGGACACCGTTGGACACCGTGGGACACCGTTGGACACCGTTGGACATCGTTGGACACCGTTGGACACCGTTGGACACCGTTGGACACCGTGGGACAACGTGGGACAACGTGGGACAACGTGGGACAACGTGGGACAACGTGGGACAACGTGGGACAACGTGGGACAACGTGGGAAACCATGGAACAACGTGGGACAACGTGGGACAACGTGGGACAACGTGGGACAACGTGGGACACCGTTGGACATCGTTGGACACCGTGGGACAACGTGGGACAACGTGGGACAACGTGGGACAACGTGGGACAACGTGGGACAACGTGGGACAACGTGGGACAACGTGGGACAACGTGGGACAACGTGGGACAACGTGGGACACCGTTGGACATCGTTGGACACCGTGGGACAACGTGGGACAACGTGGGACAACGTGGGACACCGTTGGACACCGTGGGACACCGTTGGACAACGTGGGACAACGTGGGACAACGTGGGACAACGTGGGACACCGTTGGACACCGTGGGACACCGTTGGACAACGTGGGACAACGTGGGACAACGTTGGACAACGTGGGACAACGTGGGACACCGTTGGACACCGTGGGACACCGTTGGACACCGTCGGACATCGTTGGACACCGTGGGACAACGTGGGACAACGTGGGACAACGTGGGAAACCATGGAACAACGTGGGACAACGTGGGACAACGTGGGACAACGTGGGACAACGTGGGACAACGTGGGACACCGTTGGACATCGTTGGACACCGTGGGAAAACGTGGGACAACGTGGGACAACGTTGGACACCGTGGGACACCGTTGGACAACGTGGGACAACGTGGGACAACGTGGGACAACATGGGATACCGTTGGACACCGTGGGACACCGTTGGACAACGTGGGACAACGTGGGACAACGTGGGACAACGTGGGACAACGTGGGACAACGTGGGACAACGTGGGACACCGTTGGACATCGTTGGACACCGTGGGACAACGTGGGACAACGTGGGACAACGTGGGACACCGTTGGACACCGTTGGACATCGTTGGACACCGTGGGAAAACGTGGGACAACGTGGGACAACGTGGGACAACGTGGGACACCGTTGGACATCGTTGGACACCGTTGGACACCGTGGGACAACGTGGGACAACGTGGGACAACGTGGGACAACGTGGGACAACGTGGGACAACGTGGGACAACGTGGGACAAGGTGGGACATCGTGGGACAACGTGGGACAACGTGGGACACCGTTGGACACCGTGGGACAACGTGGGACAACGTGGGACAACGTGGGACAACGTGGGACAACGTGGGACAACGTGGGACAACGTGGGACAACGTGGGACAACGTGGGACATCGTGGGACAACGTGGGACAACGTGGGACAACGTGGGACAACGTGGGACACCGTTGGACAACGTGGGACACCGTTGGATATCGTTGGACACCGTGGGACAACGTGGGACAACGTGGGACCACGTGGGACACCGTTGGACACCGTTGGACATCGTTGGACATCGTTGGACATCGTGGGACACCGTTGGACATCGTTGGACATCGTGGGACACCGTTGGACACCGTTGGACATCGTTGGACACCGTTGGACACCGTGGGACAACGTGGGACAACGTGGGACAACGTGGGACAACGTGGGACAACGTGGGACAACGTGGGACACCGTTGGACATCGTTGGACACCGTGGGACAACGTGGGACAACGTGGGACAACGTGGGACACCGTTGGACACCGTTGGACATCGTTGGACATCGTGGGACACCGTTGGACATCGTTGGACATCGTTGGACACCGTTGGACATCGTTGGACATCGTTGGACATCGTTGGACACCGTTGGACACCGTTGGACACCGTTGGACACCGTTGGACATCGTTGGACACCGTGGGACAACGTGGGACAACGTGGGACAACGTGGGAAACCATGGAACAACGTGGGACAACGTGGGACAACGTGGGACAACGTGGGACAACGTGGGACACCGTTGGACATCGTTGGACAACGTGGGACAACGTGGGACAACGTGGGACAACGTGGGACAACGTGGGACAACGTGGGACACCGTTGGACACCGTGGGACACCGTTGGACACCGTTGGACATCGTTGGACACCGTGGGACAACGTGGGACAACGTGGGACAACGTGGGACAACGTGGGACAACGTGGGACACCGTTGGACATCGTTGGGCAACGTGGGACAACGTGGGACAACGTGGGACAACGTGGGACAACGTGGGACCACGTGGGACAACGTGGGACAACGTGGGACAACGTGGGACAACGTGGGACAACGTGGGACAACGTGGGACACCGTTGGGCATCGTTGGACACCGTGGGACAACGTGGGACACCGTTGGACAACGTGGGACATCGTTGGACATCGTTGGACATCGTTGGACACCGTTGGACACCGTTGGACACCGTTGGACACCGTTGGACATCGGTGGACATCGTGGGACACCGTTGGACACCGTTGGACATCGTTGGACACCGTTGGACACCGTGGGACAACGTGGGACAACGTGGGACAACGTGGGACAACGTGGGACAACGTGGGACAACGTGGGACAACGTGGGACAACGTGGGACACCGTTGGACACCGTGGGACACCGTTGGACAACGTGGGACAACGTGGGACAACGTGGGACAACGTGGGACACCGTTGGACATCGTTGGACACCGTGGGACAACGTGGGACAACGTGGGAAACCATGGAACAACGTGGGACAACGTGGGACAACGTGGGACAACGTGGGACAACGTGGGACACCGTTGGACATCGTTGGACACCGTGGGACAACGTGGGACAACGTGGGACACCGTTGGACACCGTTGGACATCGTTGGACACCGTTGGACACCGTTGGACACCGTTGGACACCGTTGGACACCGTTGGACATCGGTGGACATCGTGGGACACCGTTGGACACCGTTGGACATCGTTGGACACCGTTGGACACCGTGGGACAACGTGGGACAACGTGGGACAACGTGGGACAACGTGGGACATCGTGGGACAACGTGGGACAACGTGGGACAACGTGGGACAACGTGGGACAACGTGTGAAACCATGGAACAACGTGGGACAACGTGGGACAACGTGGGACACCGATGGACATCGTTGGACACCGTGGGACAACGTGGGACAACGTGGGACAACGTGGGACACCGTTGGACACCGTGGGACACCGTTGGACAACGTGGGACAACGTGGGACAACGTGGGACAACGTGGGACAACGTGGGACAACGTGGGACAACGTGGGACAACGTGGGACAACGTGGGACAACGTGGGACAACGTGGGACACCGTTGGACACCGTGGGACACCGTTGGACAACGTGGGACAACGTGGGACAACGTGGGACAACGTGGGACAACGTGGGACACCGTTGGACACCGTGGGACACCGTTGGACACCGTTGGACATCGTTGGACACCGTGGGACAACGTGGGACAACGTGGGACAACGTGGGAAACCATGGAACAACGTGGGACAACGTGGGACAACGTGGGACAACGTGGGACAACGTGGGACACCGTTGGACATCGTTGGACACCGTGGGACAACGTGGGACAACGTGGGACACCGTTGGACACCGTTGGACATCGTTGGACACCGTTGGACACCGTGGGACAACGTGGGACAACGTGGGACAACGTGGGACAACGTGGGACAACGTAGGACAACGTGGGACAACGTGGGACACCGTTGGACATCGTTGGACAACGTGGGACATCGTGGGACAACGTGGGACAACGTGGGACAACGTGGGACAACGTGGGACACCGTTGGACACCGTGGGACACCGTTGGACACCGTTGGACACCGTGGGACACCGTTGGACACCGTTGGACATCGTTGGACACCGTTGGACACCGTTGGACACCGTTGGACACCGTGGGACAACGTGGGACAACGTGGGACAACGTGGGACAACGTGGGACAACGTGGGACAACGTGGGACAACGTGGGACAACGTGGGAAACCATGGAACAACGTGGGACAACGTGGGACAACGTGGGACAACGTGGGACAACGTGGGACACCGTTGGACATCGTTGGACACCGTGGGACAACGTGGGACAACGTGGGACAACGTGGGACAACGTGGGACAACGTGGGACAACGTGGGACAACGTGGGACAACGTGGGACAACGTGGGACAACGTGGGACAACGTGGGACACCGTTGGACATCGTTGGACACCGTGGGACAACGTGGGACAACGTGGGACAACGTGGGACACCGTTGGACACCGTGGGACACCGTTGGACAACGTGGGACAACGTGGGACAACGTGGGACAACATGGGACACCGTTGGACACCGTGGGACACCGTTGGACAACGTGGGACAACGTGGGACAACGTTGGACAACGTGGGACAACGTGGGACACCGTTGGACACCGTGGGACACCGTTGGACACCGTCGGACATCGTTGGACACCGTGGGACAACGTGGGACAACGTGGGACAACGTGGGAAACCATGGAACAACGTGGGACAACGTGGGACAACGTGGGACAACGTGGGACAACGTGGGACAACGTGGGACACCGTTGGACATCGTTGGACACCGTGGGAAAACGTGGGACAACGTGGGACACCGTTGGACACCGTGGGACACCGTGGGACAACGTGGGACAACGTGGGACAACGTGGGACAACATGGGATACCGTTGGACACCGTGGGACACCGTTGGACAACGTGGGACAACGTGGGACAACGTGGGACAACGTGGGACAACGTGGGACACCGTTGGACACCGTGGGACACCGTGGGACACCGTTGGACACCGTCGGACATCGTTGGACACCGTGGGACAACGTGGGACAACGTGGGACAACGTGGGAAACCATGGAACAACGTGGGACAACGTGGGACAACGTGGGACAACGTGGGACAACGTGGGACACCGTTGGACATCGTTGGACACCGTGGGAAAACGTGGGACAACGTGGGACAACGTGGGACAACGTGGGACACCGTTGGACATCGTTGGACACCGTTGGACACCGTGGGACAACGTGGGACAACGTGGGACAACGTGAGACAACGTGGGACAACGTGGGACAACGTGGGACAACGTGGGACAAGGTGGGACATCGTGGGACAACGTGGGACAACGTGGGACACCGTTGGACACCGTGGGACAACGTGGGACAACGTGGGACAACGTGGGACAACGTGGGACAACGTGGGACAACGTGGGACAACGTGGGACAACGTGGGACAACGTGGGACATCGTGGGACAACGTGGGACAACGTGGGACAACGTGGGACAACGTGGGACACCGTTGGACAACGTGGGACACCGTTGGATATCGTTGGACACCGTGGGACAACGTGGGACAACGTGGGACCACGTGGGACACCGTTGGACACCGTTGGACATCGTTGGACATCGTTGGACATCGTGGGACACCGTTGGACATCGTTGGACATCGTGGGACACCGTTGGACACCGTTGGACATCGTTGGACACCGTTGGACACCGTGGGACAACGTGGGACAACGTGGGACAACGTGGGACAACGTGGGACAACGTGGGACAACGTGGGACACCGTTGGACATCGTTGGACACCGTGGGACAACGTGGGACAACGTGGGACAACGTCGGACACCGTTGGACACCGTTGGACATCGTTGGACATCGTGGGACACCGTTGGACATCGTTGGACATCGTTGGACACCGTTGGACATCGTTGGACATCGTTGGACATCGTTGGACACCGTTGGACACCGTTGGACACCGTTGGACACCGTTGGACATCGTTGGACACCGTGGGACAACGTGGGACAACGTGGGACAACGTGGGAAACCATGGAACAACGTGGGACAACGTGGGACAACGTGGGACAACGTGGGACAACGTGGGACACCGTTGGACATCGTTGGACAACGTGGGACAACGTGGGACAACGTGGGACAACGTGGGACAACGTGGGACAACGTGGGACACCGTTGGACACCGTGGGACACCGTTGGACACCGTTGGACATCGTTGGACACCGTGGGACAACGTGGGACAACGTGGGACAACGTGGGACAACGTGGGACAACGTGGGACACCGTTGGACATCGTTGGACAACGTGGGACAACGTGGGACAACGTGGGACAACGTGGGACAACGTGGGACCACGTGGGACAACGTGGGACAACGTGGGACAACGTGGGACAACGTGGGACAACGTGGGACAACGTGGGACACCGTTGGGCATCGTTGGACACCGTGGGACAACGTGGGACACCGTTGGACAACGTGGGACATCGTTGGACATCGTTGGACATCGTTGGACACCGTTGGACACCGTTGGACACCGTTGGACACCGTTGGACATCGGTGGACATCGTGGGACACCGTTGGACACCGTTGGACATCGTTGGACACCGTTGGACACCGTGGGACAACGTGGGACAACGTGGGACAACGTGGGACAACGTGGGACAACGTGGGACAACGTGGGACAACGTGGGACAACGTGGGACACCGTTGGACACCGTGGGACACCGTTGGACAACGTGGGACAACGTGGGACAACGTGGGACAACGTGGGACACCGTTGGACACCGTGGGACACCGTTGGCCACCGTTGGACATCGTTGGACACCGTGGGACAACGTGGGACAACGTGGGAAACCATGGAACAACGTGGGACAACGTGGGACAACGTGGGACAACGTGGGACAACGTGGGACACCGTTGGACATCGTTGGACACCGTGGGACAACGTGGGACAACGTGGGACACCGTTGGACACCGTTGGACATCGTTGGACACCGTTGGACACCGTTGGACACCGTTGGACACCGTTGGACACCGTTGGACATCGGTGGACATCGTGGGACACCGTTGGACACCGTTGGACATCGTTGGACACCGTTGGACACCGTGGGACAACGTGGGACAACGTGGGACAACGTGGGACAACGTGGGACAACGTGGGACAACGTGGGACAACGTGGGACAACGTGGGACACCGTTGGACACCGTGGGACACCGTTGGACAACGTGGGACAACGTGGGACAACGTGGGACAACGTGGGACAACGTGGGACAACGTGGGACAACGTGGGACAACGTGGGACAACGTGGGACATCGTGGGACAACGTGGGACAACGTGGGACAACGTGGGACAACGTGGGACACCGTTGGACAACGTGGGACACCGTTGGATATCGTTGGACACCGTGGGACAACGTGGGACAACGTGGGACCACGTGGGACACCGTTGGACACCGTTGGACATCGTTGGACATCGTTGGACATCGTGGGACACCGTTGGACATCGTTGGACATCGTGGGACACCGTTGGACACCGTTGGACATCGTTGGACACCGTTGGACACCGTGGGACAACGTGGGACAACGTGGGACAACGTGGGACAACGTGGGACAACGTGGGACAACGTGGGACACCGTTGGACATCGTTGGACACCGTGGGACAACGTGGGACAACGTGGGACAACGTGGGACACCGTTGGACACCGTTGGACATCGTTGGACATCGTGGGACACCGTTGGACATCGTTGGACATCGTTGGACACCGTTGGACATCGTTGGACATCGTTGGACATCGTTGGACACCGTTGGACACCGTTGGACACCGTTGGACACCGTTGGACATCGTTGGACACCGTGGGACAACGTGGGACAACGTGGGACAACGTGGGAAACCATGGAACAACGTGGGACAACGTGGGACAACGTGGGACAACGTGGGACAACGTGGGACACCGTTGGACATCGTTGGACAACGTGGGACAACGTGGGACAACGTGGGACAACGTGGGACAACGTGGGACAACGTGGGACACCGTTGGACACCGTGGGACACCGTTGGACACCGTTGGACATCGTTGGACACCGTGGGACAACGTGGGACAACGTGGGACAACGTGGGACAACGTGGGACAACGTGGGACACCGTTGGACATCGTTGGACAACGTGGGACAACGTGGGACAACGTGGGACAACGTGGGACAACGTGGGACCACGTGGGACAACGTGGGACAACGTGGGACAACGTGGGACAACGTGGGACAACGTGGGACAACGTGGGACACCGTTGGGCATCGTTGGACACCGTGGGACAACGTGGGACACCGTTGGACAACGTGGGACATCGTTGGACATCGTTGGACATCGTTGGACACCGTTGGACACCGTTGGACACCGTTGGACACCGTTGGACATCGGTGGACATCGTGGGACACCGTTGGACACCGTTGGACATCGTTGGACACCGTTGGACACCGTGGGACAACGTGGGACAACGTGGGACAACGTGGGACAACGTGGGACAACGTGGGACAACGTGGGACAACGTGGGACACCGTGGGACACCGTTGGACACCGTGGGACACCGTTGGACAACGTGGGACACCGTGGGACAACGTGGGACAACGTGGGACACCGTTGGACATCGTTGGACACCGTGGGACAACGTGGGACAACGTGGGAAACCATGGAACAACGTGGGACAACGTGGGACAACGTGGGACAACGTGGGACAACGTGGGACACCGTTGGACATCGTTGGACACCGTGGGACAACGTGGGACAACGTGGGACACCGTTGGACACCGTTGGACATCGTTGGACACCGTTGGACACCGTGGGACACCGTTGGACACCGTTGGACACCGTTGGACATCGGTGGACATCGTGGGACACCGTTGGACACCGTTGGACATCGTTGGACACCGTTGGACACCGTGGGACAACGTGGGACAACGTGGGACAACGTGGGACAACGTGGGACAACGTGGGACAACGTGGGACACCGTTGGGCATCGTTGGACACCGTGGGACATCGTGGGACACCGTTGGACACCGTTGGACATCGTTGGACACCGTTGGACACCGTGGGACAACGTGGGACAACGTGGGACAACGTGGGACAACGTGGGACAACGTGGGACAACGTGGGACAACGTGGGACAACGTGGGACACCGTTGGACACCGTGGGACACCGTTGGACAACGTGGGACAACGTGGGACAACGTGGGACAACGTGGGACACCGTTGGACACCGTGGGACAACGTGGGACAACGTGGGAAACCATGGAACAACGTGGGACAACGTGGGACAACGTGGGACAACGTGGGACAACGTGGGACACCGTTGGACATCGTTGGACACCGTGGGACAACGTGGGACAACGTGGGACACCGTTGGACACCGTTGGACATCGTTGGACACCGTTGGACACCGTTGGACACCGTTGGACACCGTTGGACACCGTTGGACATCGGTGGACATCGTGGGACACCGTTGGACACCGTTGGACATCGTTGGACACCGTTGGACACCGTGGGACAACGTGGGACAACGTGGGACAACGTGGGACAACGTGGGACAACGTGGGACAACGTGGGACACCGTTGGACATCGTTGGACACCGTGGGACATCGTGGGACACCGTTGGACACCGTTGGACATCGTTGGACACCGTTGGACACCGTGGGACAACGTGGGACAACGTGGGACAACGTGGGACAACGTGGGACAACGTGGGACAACGTGGGACAACGTGGGACAACGTGGGACACCGTTGGACACCGTGGGACACCGTTGGACAACGTGGGACAACGTGGGACAACGTGGGACAACGTGGGACACCGTTGGACACCGTGGGACACCGTTGGCCACCGTTGGACATCGTTGGACACCGTGGGACAACGTGGGACAACGTGGGAAACCATGGAACAACGTGGGACAACGTGGGACAACGTGGGACAACGTGGGACAACGTGGGACACCGTGGGACATCGTTGGACACCGTGGGACAACGTGGGACAACGTGGGACACCGTTGGACACCGTTGGACATCGTTGGACACCGTTGGACACCGTTGGACACCGTTGGACACCGTTGGACACCGTTGGACATCGGTGGACATCGTGGGACACCGTTGGACACCGTTGGACATCGTTGGACACCGTTGGACACCGTGGGACAACGTGGGACAACGTGGGACAACGTGGGACAACGTGGGACAACGTGGGACAACGTGGGACAACGTGGGACAACGTGGGACACCGTTGGACACCGTGGGACACCGTTGGACAACGTGGGACAACGTGGGACAACGTGGGACAACGTGGGACAACGTGGGACAACGTGGGACAACGTGGGACAACGTGGGACACCGTTGGACACCGTGGGACACCGTGGGACAACGTGGGACAACGTGGGACAACGTGGGACAACGTGGGACACCGTTGGACACCGTGGGACACCGTTGGCCACCGTTGGACATCGTTGGACACCGTGGGACAACGTGGGACAACGTGGGAAACCATGGAACAACGTGGGACAACGTGGGACAACGTGGGACAACGTGGGACAACGTGGGACACCGTTGGACATCGTTGGACACCGTGGGACACCGTGGGACAACGTGGGACACCGTTGGACACCGTTGGACATCGTTGGACACCGTTGGACACCGTTGGACACCGTTGGACACCGTTGGACACCGTTGGACATCGGTGGACATCGTGGGACACCGTTGGACACCGTTGGACATCGTTGGACACCGTTGGACACCGTGGGACAACGTGGGACAACGTGGGACAACGTGGGACAACGTGGGACAACGTGGGACAACGTGGGACAACGTGGGACAACGTGGGACACCGTTGGACACCGTGGGACACCGTTGGACAACGTGGGACAACGTGGGACAACGTGGGACAACGTGGGACAACGTGGGACAACGTGGGACAACGTGGGACAACGTGGGACAACGTGGGACATCGTGGGACAACGTGGGACAACGTGGGACAACGTGGGACAACGTGGGACACCGTTGGACAACGTGGGACACCGTTGGATATCGTTGGACACCGTGGGACAACGTGGGACAACGTGGGACCACGTGGGACACCGTTGGACACCGTTGGACATCGTTGGACATCGTTGGACATCGTGGGACACCGTTGGACATCGTTGGACATCGTGGGACACCGTTGGACACCGTTGGACATCGTTGGACACCGTTGGACACCGTTGGACATCGTTGGACACCGTGGGACAACGTGGGACAACGTGGGAAACCATGGAACAACGTGGGACAACGTGGAACAACGTGGGACAACGTGGGACAACGTTGGACACCGTGGGACACCGTTGGACAACGTGGGACAACGTGGGACAACGTGGGACAACGTGGGACAACGTGGGACAACGTGGGACAACGTGGGACAACGTGGGACAACGTGGGACATCGTGGGACAACGTGGGACAACGTGGGACAACGTGGGACAACGTGGGACACCGTTGGACACCGTGGGACAACGTGGGACAACGTGGGACACCGTTGGACACCGTTGGACATCGTTGGACACCGTTGGACACCGTTGGACACCGTTGGACACCGTTGGACACCGTTGGACATCGGTGGACATCGTGGGACACCGTTGGACACCGTTGGACATCGTTGGACACCGTTGGACACCGTGGGACAACGTGGGACAACGTGGGACAACGTGGGACAACGTGGGACAACGTGGGACAACGTGGGACAACGTGGGACAACGTGGGACACCGTTGGACACCGTGGGACACCGTTGGACAACGTGGGACAACGTGGGACAACGTGGGACAACGTGGGACAACGTGGGACACCGTTGGACACCGTGGGACACCGTTGGACACCGTTGGACATCGTTGGACACCGTGGGACAACGTGGGACAACGTGGGAAACCATGGAACAACGTGGGACAACGTGGAACAACGTGGGACAACGTGGGACAACGTGGGACACCGTTGGACATCGTTGGACACCGTGGGACAACGTGGGACAACGTGGGACAACGCGGGACACCGTTGGACACCGTGGGACACCGTTGGACAACGTGGGACAACGTGGGACAACGTGGGACAACGTGGGAAACCATGGAACAACGTGGGACAACGTGGGACAACGTGGGACAACGTGGGACAACGTGGGACACCGTTGGACATCGTTGGACACCGTGGGACAACGTGGGACAACGTGGGACACCGTTGGACACCGTTGGACATCGTTGGACACCGTTGGACACCGTGGGACAACGTGGGACAACGTGGGACAACGTGGGACAACGTGGGACAACGTAGGACAACGTGGGACAACGTGGGACACCGTTGGACATCGTTGGACAACGTGGGACATCGTGGGACAACGTGGGACAACGTGGGACAACGTGGGACAACGTGGGACAACGTGGGACAACGTGGGACAACGTGGGACAACGTGGGACAACGTGGGACAACGTGGGACACCGTTGGACATCGTGGGACACCGTTGGACATCGTTGGACAACGTGGGACAACGTGGGACAACGTGGGACAACGTGGGACAACGTGGGACAACGTGGGACAACGTGGGACAACGTGGGACAACGTGGGACAACGTGGGACAACGTGGGACAACGTGGGACAACGTGGGAAACCATGGAACAACGTGGGACAACGTGGGACAACGTGGGACAACGTGGGACAACGTGGGACAACGTGGGACACCGTTGGACATCGTTGGACACCGTGGGAAAACGTGGGACAACGTGGGACAACGTGGGACAACGTGGGACACCGTTGGACATCGTTGGACACCGTTGGACACCGTGGGACAACGTGGGACAACGTGGGACAACGTGGGACAACGTGGGACAACGTGGGACAACGTGGGACAACGTGGGACAACGTGGGACATCGTGGGACAACGTGGGACAACGTGGGACACCGTTGGACACCGTGGGACAACGTGGGACAACGTGGGACAACGTGGGACAACGTGGGACAACGTGGGACAACGTGGGACAACGTGGGACAACGTGGGACAACGTGGGACATCGTGGGAAAACGTGGGACAACGTGGGACAACGTGGGACAACGTGGGACACCGTTGGACAACGTGGGACACCGTTGGATATCGTTGGACACCGTGGGACAACGTGGGACAACGTGGGACCACGTGGGACACCGTTGGACACCGTGGGACAACGTGGGACAACGTGGGACAACGTGGGACAACGTGGGACAACGTGGGACAACGTGGGACAACGTGGGACAACGTGGGACAACGTGGGACAACGTGGGACAACGTGGGACAACGTGGGACCACGTGGGACAACGTGGGACAACGTGGGACAACGTGGGACAACGTGGGACAACGTGGGACAACGTGGGACAACGTGGGACACCGTTGGGCATCGTTGGACACCGTGGGACAACGTGGGACAACGTGGGACAACGTGGGACACCGTTGGGCATCGTTGGACAACGTGGGACATCGTGGGACAACGTGGGACAACGTGGGACAACGTGGGACAACGTGGGACAACGTGGGACAACGTGGGACAACGTGGGACAACGTGGGACACCGTTGGACAACGTGGGACACCGTTGGATATCGTTGGACACCGTGGGACAACGTGGGACAACGTGGGACCACGTGGGACACCGTTGGACACCGTTGGACATCGTTGGACATCGTTGGACATCGTGGGACACCGTTGGACATCGTTGGACATCGTGGGACACCGTTGGACACCGTTGGACATCGTTGGACACCGTTGGACACCGTGGGACAACGTGGGACAACGTGGGACAACGTGGGACAACGTGGGACAACGTGGGACAACGTGGGACACCGTTGGACATCGTTGGACACCGTGGGACAACGTGGGACAACGTGGGACAACGTGGGACACCGTTGGACACCGTTGGACATCGTTGGACATCGTGGGACACCGTTGGACATCGTTGGACATCGTTGGACACCGTTGGACATCGTTGGACATCGTTGGACATCGTTGGACACCGTTGGACACCGTTGGACACCGTTGGACACCGTTGGACATCGTTGGACACCGTGGGACAACGTGGGACAACGTGGGACAACGTGGGAAACCATGGAACAACGTGGGACAACGTGGGACAACGTGGGACAACGTGGGACAACGTGGGACACCGTTGGACATCGTTGGACAACGTGGGACAACGTGGGACAACGTGGGACAACGTGGGACAACGTGGGACAACGTGGGACACCGTTGGACACCGTGGGACACCGTTGGACACCGTTGGACATCGTTGGACACCGTGGGACAACGTGGGACAACGTGGGACAACGTGGGACAACGTGGGACAACGTGGGACACCGTTGGACATCGTTGGACAACGTGGGACAACGTGGGACAACGTGGGACAACGTGGGACAACGTGGGACCACGTGGGACAACGTGGGACAACGTGGGACAACGTGGGACAACGTGGGACAACGTGGGACAACGTGGGACACCGTTGGGCATCGTTGGACACCGTGGGACAACGTGGGACACCGTTGGACAACGTGGGACATCGTTGGACATCGTTGGACATCGTTGGACACCGTTGGACACCGTTGGACACCGTTGGACACCGTTGGACATCGGTGGACATCGTGGGACACCGTTGGACACCGTTGGACATCGTTGGACACCGTTGGACACCGTGGGACAACGTGGGACAACGTGGGACAACGTGGGACAACGTGGGACAACGTGGGACAACGTGGGACAACGTGGGACAACGTGGGACACCGTTGGACACCGTGGGACACCGTTGGACAACGTGGGACAACGTGGGACAACGTGGGACAACGTGGGACACCGTTGGACACCGTGGACACCGTTGGCCACCGTTGGACATCGTTGGACACCGTGGGACAACGTGGGACAACGTGGGAAACCATGGAACAACGTGGGACAACGTGGGACAACGTGGGACAACGTGGGACAACGTGGGACACCGTTGGACATCGTTGGACACCGTGGGACAACGTGGGACAACGTGGGGACACCGTTGGACACCGTTGGACATCGTTGGACACCGTTGGACACCGTTGGGACACCGTTGGACACCGTTGGACACCGTTGGACATCGGTGGACATCGTGGGACACCGTTGGACACCGTTGGACATCGTTGGACACCCGTTGGACACCGTGGGACAACGTGGGACAACGTGGGACAACGTGGGACAACGTGGGACAACGTGGGACAACGTGGGACAACGTGGGACACCGTTGGACACCGTGGGACACCGTTGGACACCGTTGGACATCGTTGGACACCGTGGGACAACGTGGGACAACGTGGGGAAACCATGGAACAACGTGGGACAACGTGGAACAACGTGGGACAACGTGGGACAACGTGGGACACCGTTGGACATCGTTGGACACCGTGGGACAACGTGGGACAACGTGGGACAACGTGGGACACCGTTGGACATCGTTGGACAACGTGGGACATCGTGGGACAACGTGGGACAACGTGGGACAACGTGGGACAACGTGGGACAACGTGGGACAACGTGGGACAACGTGGGACAACGTGGGACCACGTGGGACAACGTGGGACAACGTGGGACAACGTGGGACAACGTGGGACAACGTGGGACAACGTGGGACAACGTGGGACAACGTGGGACAACGTGGGACAACGTGGGACACCGTTGGACATCGTTGGACAACGTGGGACAACGTGGGACAACGTGGGACAACGTGGGACAACGTGGGACAACGTGGGACACCGTTGGACACCGTGGGACACCGTTGGACACCGTTGGACACCGTTGGACATCGTTGGACACCGTGGGACAACGTGGGACAACGTGGGACAACGTGGGACAACGTGGGACAACGTGGGACACCGTTGGACATCGTTGGACAACGTGGGACATCGTGGACAACGTGGGACAACGTGGGACAACGTGGGACAACGTGGGACAACGTGGGACAACGTGGGACAACGTGGGACAACGTGGGACCACGTGGGACAACGTGGGACAACGTGGGACAACGTGGGACAACGTGGGACAACGTGGGACAACGTGGGACAACGTGGGACAACGTGGGACAACGTGGGACAACGTGGACAACGTGGGACAACGTGGGACAACGTGGGACAACGTGGGACAACGTGGGACAACGTGGGACAACGTGGGACAACGTGGGACACCGTTGGACATCGTGGGGACACCGGTTGGACATCGTTGGACAACGTGGGACACCGTTGGATATCGTTGGACACCGTGGGACAACGTGGGACAACGTGGGACAACGTGGGACAACGTGGGACAACGTGGGACACCGTTGGACATCGTTGGACACCGTTGGACACCGTGGGGACAACGTGGGACAACGTGGGACAACGTGGGACAACGTGGGACAACGTGGGACAACGTGGGACAACGTGGGGACAACGTGGGGACACCGTTGGACAACGTGGGACACCGTTGGATATCGTTGGACACCGTGGGACAACGTGGGACAACGTGGGGACCACGTGGGACACCGTTGGACACCGTTGGACATCGTTGGACATCGTTGGACATCGTGGGACACCGTTGGACATCGTTGGACATCGTGGGACACCGTTGGACACCGTTGGACATCGTTGGACACCGTTGGACACCGTGGGACAACGTGGGACAACGTGGGACAACGTGGGACAACGTGGGACAACGTGGGACAACGTGGGACACCGTTGGACATCGTTGGACACCGTGGGACAACGTGGGACAACGTGGGACAACGTGGGACACCGTTGGACATCGTTGGACATCGTTGGACATCGTGGGACACCGTTGGACATCGTTGGACATCGTTGGACACCGTTGGACATCGTTGGACATCGTTGGACATCGTGGACACCGTTGGACACCGTTGGACACCGTTGGACACCGTTGGGACATCGTTGGACACCGTGGGACAACGTGGGACAACGTGGGACAACGTGGGAAACCATGGAACAACGTGGGACAACGTGGGACAACGTGGGGACAACGTGGGACAACGTGGGACACCGTTGGACATCGTTGGACAACGTGGGACAACGTGGGACAACGTGGGACAACGTGGGACAACGTGGGACAACGTGGGACACCGTTGGACACCGTGGGACACCGTTGGACACCGTTGGACACCGTTGGACATCGTTGGACACCGTGGGACAACGTGGGACAACGTGGGACAACGTGGGACAACGTGGGACAACGTGGGGACACCGTTGGACATCGTTGGACAACGTGGGACAACGTGGGACAACGTGGGACAACGTGGGACAACGTGGGACCACGTGGGACAACGTGGGGACAACGTGGGACAACGTGGGACATCGTGGGACAACGTGGGACAACGTGGGACACCGTTGGGCATCGTTGGACACCGTGGGACAACGTGGGACACCGTTGGACAACGTGGGACATCGTTGGACATCGTTGGGACATCGTTGGACACCGTTGGACACCGTTGGACACCGTTGGACACCGTTGGACATCGGTGGACATCGTGGGGACACGTGGACACCGTTGGACATCGTTGGACACCGTTGGACACCGTGGGACAACGTGGGACCAACGTGGGACACGTGGGACAACGTGGGACAACGTGGGACAACGTGGGGACAACGTGGGACAACGTGGGACACCGTTGGACACCGTGGGACACCGTTTGGACAACGTGGGACAACGTGGGACAACGTGGGACAACGTGGGACACCGTTGGACACCGTGGGACACCGTTGGCCACCGTTGGACATCGTTGGACACCGTGGGACAACGTGGGACAACGTGGGGAAACCATGGAACAACGTGGGACAACGTGGGACAACGTGGGACAACGTGGGACAACGTGGGACACCGTTGGACATCGTTGGACACCGTGGGACAACGTGGGACAACGTGGGACACCGTTGGACACCGTTGGACATCGTTGGACACCGTTGGACACCGTTGGACACCGTTGGACACCGTTGGACACCGTTGGACATCGGTGGACATCGTGGGGACACCGTTGGACACCGTTGGACATCGTTGGACACCGTTGGACACCGTGGGACAACGTGGGACAACGTGGGACAACGTGGGACAACGTGGGACAACGTGGGACAACGTGGGACAACGTGGGACAACGTGGGACACCGTTGGACACCGTGGGACACCGTTGGACAACGTGGGACAACGTGGGACAACGTGGGACAACGTGGGACAACGTGGGACAACGTGGGACAACGTGGGACACCGTGGACACCGTGGGGGACACCGTTGGACACCGTTGACATCGTTGGACACCGTGGGACAACGTGGGGACAACGTGGGAAACCATGGAACAACGTGGGACAACGTGGAACAACGTGGGACAACGTGGACAACGTGGGACACCGTTGGACATCGTTGGACACCGTGGGACAACGTGGGACAACGTGGGACAACGTGGGACACCGTTGGACACCGTGGGACACCGTTGGGACAACGTGGGACAACGTGGGACAACGTGGGACAACGTGGGAAACCATGGAACAACGTGGGACAACGTGGGACACCGTGGGACAACGTGGGACAACGTGGG